>NW_023397343.1:0-40112 GCF_011125445.2 Fundulus heteroclitus | reverse complement strand
TGAAAGGTGCCATGTTAAGTCAATGGACCTCCTAGAGCCTCTTGCTAGCAGCGTTGTCATGGAGACTCACTGACAGCTACAGCCCCTTCTGTCTGTAAGGTTGAAGAACGCTGGCTAAACAGCTGTTGGTAGGACCTTCCTAAAGCTATTTCCGGTTGCAACATGCTAACGGTTAGCCGCTAATATGGCTGTGTTTCAGTATCACCGGGTGATGTACTCTGTTTAGTTTGGTTTGAATCCTGTCTGAGAAGTGCCTAAAAGGGAAAAAAATCCAAAAATTCACCAACTCTGTCAAGCAGAAGTTTTGTCAGGCTTCCTAGAGCTACTACTTCCGTTAGCAACATGCTACCCATTAGCCGCTAACATGGTTGTGTTTGGTATCACGGATGAGTGTACTCTTGTGAGTTTGGTCAAAATCCTGTACTGGGATGAGCCTCAAATAGGGAGAAAATAATGTTGTTTATAACGTTGCCATGGTAACTGAAAATGGCGGGTGACAAAAAAATACTTAATGGGATCAGCACACATGTTTTAATATACACTGTGGTGATTATAACACAAAAATCTTTGTCACCACACAGCCCGGTTTCAAACCCACGGACCTCTTGCATGCAAGCCTGCACTTTCCCCTGTGAGCTATACTGTAGCGCCAATATGGGCATGCATCATTGGGAACATGGGGTTTGGTCCCCCATTGAAAAGCATTGCGATTTTGGACAGCCTCATAGCTTTGAGATGCTTGATGCGACGTAACCCAAATTTCTTGTGGAGCATTTCTCTCTAAATTAAGAACAAGTCTGTGAAGCAGAGTTGTGATCCTTCCAAGATCGACTTCCCGTTAACAACATGCTAACGCGTTAGCCTCTAACATAGGTTGTGTTCATCAGTATCACCGGGTGATTTTACTCTGTCAGTTTGGTCGCAAATCCTGTACTGGAAGTGCCTCAAATAGGGGTGCCAATACTTATGCACCAAACGTGACCAAATTCATGGGACAGATTGGCCTCCTTTAGCAACTCAGCCGCACCACATCTGGGCCCAGAACTCAGACATTTGACCAAAATGTGTGTGATTCCTTTTTCCCACATGTGGGTGGTGCTGTATTGGCCAATTGGGTCGTGTCTGGGCATCATGCCAGGTCCGTTAGAAGCAAAGGCCCAATATGAAAGCATGTAAAATCAAAATGGGAGAAACTGACACATGGCTGAAATTCACATGAAAATTTTAAAATGTTAGGAGGAAGTGACTGTGCGAATTTCCGATTCCTACATTAATCACAGCCGCTGCAGCGGGGCGTCGAAAGTTGCCATTGTATCCTAATGGACCTTCTCTCTCTGGGCCCTCAGAGTTCCGTTGTCATGGAAACTCACTTCACACCCTGCAGCGGCCAACTCTCTGCAAAAAGTGCAGAGACTTTGCTCACAAAAATGCCCATTGGATTATAAATGGAGAACTTTGGCCCGAACAACGCTTGATATCTCTTCATCCGTAAATGGGTAGAGACGTAATTTTTCTTTGCGTTTTAGTTTGTAACGGATAGGGAGAAGAAGACGCCTATCGTTTTTTGCTGGAAAATTTAATAAAGGCGTAAAAAATTATGATCTAAATGGCATTTTTATGGATTTTCAGAAATCCTCTAAGAGGGTCCCGAACATATCGCTGTAACTCAAAAAGTAATAGAGATATCAAGATAATTCTTTCACCATGAGTATCAGCGAGGCTTTGGAGGACCATGAGCTCATTTTTATGTTTGTACAAAAATCGGTTAGACACAGCGACGATGTACAAAATGGGATGATGTGGGAAAATGCAGCTCCAAAGTTTTTTTAGTATTTCACATTCGCTACTCTATCCCGAACAAATTGTTCCTCTCGGAAAAACCGTAACATTTATCCACAAAATTCCTTTTTCTTGTGAGTGCCAGAGGGTTGGACATTCATGTGTGAAAGTCTCAATGTCTGTACATACAACGGTTTAGGAGTAGCGACGATGCGAAAACATGTGATGTTTTGGATTTTTAGACGTCATTTTTTCAAATCCGCTCCATAGAAATAAATGGGGGAGGTTTCGGGTTTGTGTCGGTCTGTGAGGTGATTTCGCGAAAAATCTATAAAAGCCAACTCAATGAGGGTTTACATTTTCCGAATCCTGACAAAAATACCTACGTTTTCATGTATAATTTGGTCTGCCAGTAGAGCGAAAATGAGCGAGTAAGGTCAAGTTTGTTTCGGAGAGGTTTGAATCTTTAAAAAGCTATAGTGGCCCACGCTCAGCGGTTGGAGATTCCGTCATTGACTTTCATTGTAAACGATGATTTCGCTGATTTTTGGACATGAGCTTTGCGGAGTACTTGTGAGTAGACGATTACAGATATCCACATCCCGTTTTCACTTCTGAGTAGTTCACAGAATATCTACAACTGGAAGTTAAACGGTGTTCGTAGGTGAAAGCATGACGACACAGTACAGCTTTGAAAATGGTCCTTTTGAGGCTTTTTTGAGGCTTTCTTTCTACCCGACTCCATTGATTAATATGGGTTTTTTGGGGGGTGGTTTTTTCGTTAATTTTGTTGCCATGGAAACTCGAAACCCCAATAAAAGTAGTAGCACACTATTCCCGACCGAGCCGCAAGTTTTGGTACCTATATCTTGGGGGTGCACGCTACAGTTCGGGCACATTTATCGTGGAATAATAAAGAATAATATTAACTAGAAAAATTTCTGAAGAAATTTAGCAAGGCGCCTGCCACTTGGTGCGTACCGTACCGTCAGAAATAGCAACAGGAAGTAACACTGCGAATTTCAGGTTCCTACGGTCTTCACAGCCCTCGCAGCGGCTGTTGAAAGGTGCCATGTTAAGTCAATGGACCTCCTAGGAGCCTCTTGCTAGCAGCGTTGTCATGGAGACTCACTGACAGCTGCAGCCCTCTCTGTCTGTAAAGGCAGAAGAACCCTGGCTAAGCAGAAGTTGGTAGGACCTTCCTAAAGCTATTTCCGGTTAGCAACATGCTAATGGTTAGCCGCTAGCATGGCTGTGTTCAGTAGCACCGGGTGATGTTACTCTGTTAGTTTGGTTGAAATCCTGTACTGAGAAGTGCCTAAAAAGGGAGAAAATCCTAAAATTCACCAAATCTTGTCAAGCAGAGTTTGTACAGGCTTCCTAGAGCTAATTCCGGTTAGCAACATGCTAAACCGTTAGCCGCTACACATGGTTGTGTATGGTATCACTGGGTGAGTGTACTCTGTCAGTTTGGTCCAAATCATGTACTGGGATGTGCCTCAAATAGGGAGAAAAAAACGTCATTTATAACGTTGCCATGGTAACTCAAAATGGCGGGTGGTACAAAAAATACTTCATGGGATCAGCACACATGTTTTGATATTCACACTGTGAGGATACATAATACAAAACTCCAAGTTTTTCCATACCGGGAATCGATCCCACGACCTCTTGCATGCAAAGCATGCACTTTCCATCTGTGCTACACTGTAGCGCCATATATGGGCATGCATTATTGGAAACATAAGTGGTTTGATCCAAAATGGCACAGAAAACTGACACATGGCTGAAAGTCACATGGAAATTTTAAAATGTTAGAGGAAGTGACTGTGCGAATTTCAGATTTCTACATTAATCACAGCCACTGCAGTGAGCGATGAAAGTTGCCATTGTATCTCAATGGAGCGTCTAGCTCTGGCCCTCAGAGTTCCGTCGTCATGGAAACTCACTGACACACCTGCAGCGGCCGAAGTGCAGACACTTTGGTCACAATAAGTCCCATTGGATTATAATGGTAGAACTTTGCCCTCGAACAACACACGATTTCTCCGGAACCGTAAATGGTAGAGATGTAATTTTTTCTGTGTTTATTTCGTAAAGGATAGGGGAAGAAGACTTGCTATCGGTTTTTGCTGGAAAAAAGTTTAATAAAGGCGTAAAAAATTATGATCTAAAAGGACATTTTTATGAAATTTCAGAAATCCTCTGAAAATGATCCCGAACAAATCACTCTGGCTAAAAAAGTATAAGAGATATCAAAATAATTCTTTCACTGTGAGTATCAGCAGGCTTTGATGACAGTAGCTCATTTTCATATTTTTACAAAAATCGGTGTAGGCACAGCGACGATGTAAAAAAGTGGAGGATGTGGGAAAATGCAGCTTCCAAAGCGATTTCAGGATTTTGCACATTCGCTACTCCCGAACAAATTGTTTCCTGTGGAAAAACCGTAACAGTTATCCACAAAATTCATTTTCCTTGAGTGCCAGAAGGGTTGGGACATTCATGGTTGTGAAAGTCTCATGCCTGTACTAAAACGGTTTAGGAGTAGCGACGATGCGAAAACATGTGATGTTTTGGATTTTTTAGACGTCATTTTTCAAAACCGCTCCATAGGAAATGAATGGGGGGAGGTTTCGGGTTTGTGTCGCTCTGAGGTGATTTGCGAAAAATCTATAAATGCCACACCCAATGAGGGTTACATTTCCCGAATCCTGACAAAAATACCTACGTTTTGATGTATAATTTGTCTACGTAGAGTGAAAATTGAGCGAGAAAGGTCAAGTTGTTCGAGTTTTGAAATCTTTAAAAAAGCTAGAGGGGCCACTCTAGCGGTTGGAGAATTCCGTCATTGACTTTCATTGTAAACGATGATTTCGCTGATTTTCGGACATGAGCTTTGAGGAGTAAACTGTGAAGAGATGATAAAAGATATCCCACATTCCCGTTTTCACTTCTGAGTAGGTCACAGATATATCTACAAACTGGAAGTTAAACGGTGTTTGTAGGTGAAAGCATGGCGACACAGTACAGCTTTGAAAATGGTCCTTTTGAGGCTTTTTTGAGGCTTTCTTTCTCCCCCGACTCCATTCATTCCTATGGGGTTGTTTTGGGGGTGGTTTTTCGCTTATTTTTGTTGCCATGGTAACTCGAAACCCCAAAAAACGTAGTAGCACACATCTCGAGACCGAGCCGAAGGTTTTGATGTTTATATTGTTGGGGTGTGCACGCTACGGTTCGGGCCGCATTAATCGTGAAGGAAGAAAAATAAAGAATATTAATAATAATAAAGAAGCCGTTTAGAGGTGAATAGTAATAGGCCTGCCCATTGCATTTGCATTGGGAGGCAGTGCTGTGCTTCGCACAGCACTGCCTCCTCATTGCACATGCAAGGCAGGCGCCTAATAAAGAGTCCGTTTAGAGGTGAATAGTAATAGGTGCCTCCATGCATTTGCATGGGAGGCAGTGCTGTGCTTCGCACAGCACTGCCTCCTCATTGCAAATGCTATGGCAGGCGCCTAATTAATAAGAGACGCGTTTAGAGGTGCATAGTAATAGGTGCCTCCATGCATTTGCATTGGAGGCAGTGCTGTGCGAAGCACAGCACTGCCTCCTCATTGCAAATGCTATGGCAGGCGCCTAACTAGAAAAAATTTCTGAAGAAATTTAGCAAGGCGCCTGCCACTTGGTGCGTACCGTACCGTCAGAAATAGCAACAGGAATAACACTGCGAATTTCAGGTTCCTACGGTCTTCACAGCCCTCGCAGCGGCCGTTGAAAGGTGCCATGTTAAGTCAATGGACCTCCTAGGAGCCTCTTGCTAGCAGCGTTGTCATGGAGACTCACTGACAGCTGCAGCCCTCTCTGTCTGTAAGGCAGACGAACTCTGGCTAAGCAGAAGTTGATAGGACCTTCCTAAAGCTATTTCCGGTTAGCAACATGCTAACGGTTAGCCGCTAGCATGGCTGTGTTCAGTATCACCGGGTGATGTTACCTCTGTTAGTTTGGTTGAAATCCTGTACTGAAAAGTGCCTACAAAGGGAGAAAATCCTAAAATTCACCAAATCTGTCAAGCAGAAGTTTGTACAGGCTTCCTAGAGCTACTTCCGGTTAGCAGCATGCTAACCGTTAGCCGCTAACATGGTTGTGTTTGGTATCATTGGGTGAGTGTACTCTGTTAGTTTGGTCCAAATCCTGTACTGGGATGAGCCTCAAATAGGGAGAAAATACGTCATTTATAACGTTGCCATGGTAACTCAAAATGGCGGATGGTACAAAAAAATACTTCATGGGATCAGCACACATGTTTTAATATACACACTGTGGGGATTATAACACAAAAATCTGAGTCTCCCATGCCGTGATTCGATCACACGACCTCTTGCATGCAAAGCCTGCACTTTCCATCTGAGCTATACTGTAGCACCATATATGGACATGCAGTATTGGGACCATAAGGGGTTTGGTCCCCCCATTGAAAAGCATTGGATGTTTGACACCTCATAGCTTGGAGATGCTTTATGCGACGTAGCCCAAATTTCTTGTGGAGCTTTCTCTCTAAAGTAAGAACAGACTCTGTGAAGCAGAAGTTGGTGAGACCTTCCTAGAGCTACTTCCGGTTAGCAACATGCTAACAGTTAGCCGCTAACATAGTTGTGTTCAGTATCACCGGGTGATTGTACTCTGTCAGTTTGGTCCAAATCCTGTACTGGGATGTGCCTCAAATAGGGGTGCCAATACTTAATGTCACCAAACGTGACCAAAGTTCATGGGTCACATTGGCCTCCTTTAGCAACTCAGCCTCACCACATCTGGGCCCAGAACTCAACATTTGACCAAAATGGTGTGTAGTGCCATTTCCCACATGTGGGTGGTGCTGTATTGGCCAATTGGGTCGTGTCTGGGCATCATGCCAGGTCCTGTTTGAAGCAAAGGCCCAATAGGAAAGCATGTGAAATCCCAAATGGGACAGAAAACTGACACATGGCTGAAAGTCACATGAAAATTTTAAAATGTTAAGAGGAAGTGACTGTGCGAATTTCAGATTTCTACATTAATCACAGCCGCTGCAGCTGGCGTCGAAAGTTGCCATTCTATCTCAATGGAACGTCTCCCACTGGCCCTCAGAGTTCCGTCGTCATGGAAACTCACTGACACAGCTGCAGCGGGCCAGTCTAAAAAAGTGCAGACACTTGGTGTCCAAGTCTGCCTATTGGATTACAATGGAGAACTTTGCCTCGAACAACGCACGATTTCTCCAGAACCGTAAATGGTAGAGACGTAATTTTTTCTGTGTTTATTTCGTAAAGGATAGGGGAAGAAGACTTGCTATCGGTTTTGCTGGAAAAAGTTTAATAAAGGGGTAAAAAATTATGATCTAAAGGACATTTTTATGAAATTTCAGAAATCCTCTGAAAATGGTCCCGAACAAATCGCTCTGGCTAAAAAAGTATAAGAGATATCAAAATAATTCTTTCACTGTGAGTATCAGCAGGCGTTTAATGACCATGTAGCTCATTTTCATATTTTTACAAAAATCGGTGTAGACACAGCGACGATGTAAAAAAGTGGTTGATGTGGGAAAATGCAGCTCCAAAGCGTTTTTAGGATTTTGCCCATTCGCTACTCCCGAACAAATTGTTCCTGCGGAAAAACCGTAACAGTTATCCACAAAATTCCTTTTTTGTGAGTGCCAGAAGGGTTGGGACATTCATGTGTGAAAGTCTCATGTCTGTACATAAAACGGTTTAGGAGTAGCGACGATGCGAAAACATGTGATGTTTTGGATTTTTAGACGTCATTTTTCAAAACCGCTCCATAGGAAATGAATGGGGGAGGTTTCGGGTTTGTGTCGCTCTGAGGTGATTTGCGAAAAATCTATAAATGCCACACCAATGAGGGTTACATTTCCCGAAGCCTGACAAAAATACCTACGTTTTGATGTATAATTTGTGTACGTAGAGTGAAAATTGAGCGAGAAAGGTCAAGTTGTTCGGAGTTTTGAAATCTTTAAAAAAGCTAGAGTGGGCCACTCTAGCGGTTGGAGAATTCCGTCATTGACTTTCATTGTAAACGATGATTTTGCTGATTTTTGGACATGAGCTTTGAGGAGTAACTGTGAGGAGACGATAAAAGATATCCACATGCCGTTTTCACTTCTGAGTAGTTCACAGATATATCTACAAACTGGAAGTTAAACGGTGTTCATAGGTGAAAGCATGGCGATACAGTACAGCTTTGAAAATGGTCATTTTGAGGCTTTTTTGAGGCTTTATTTCTACCCGACTCCATTGATTATCATGGGTTTTTTGGGGGTTGGTTTTTCGCTAATTTTGTTGCCATGGTAACTTGAAATCCCAATATAAGTAGTAGCACACATCTCGGGATCGAGCCACAGGTTTTGATGCCTATATTGTGGGGGTGCACGCTAAGGTTCGGGCCCCATTAATCGTGAAGGAAGAATAATAAAGAACTAGAAAAATTTCTGAAGAAATTTAGCAAGGCGCCTGCCACTTGGTGCGTACCGTACCGTCAGAAATAGCAACAGGAAGCAACACTGCGAATTTCAGCTTCCTACGGTCTTCACAGCCCCCGCAGCGGCCGTTGAAAGGTGCCATGTTAAGTCAATGGACCTCCTAGGAGCCTCTTGCTAGCAGCGTTGTCATGGAGACTCACTGACAGCTACAGCCCTCTCTGTCTGTAAAGGCAGAACAACCCTGGCTAAGCAGAAGTTGGTAGGACCTTCCCAAAGCTACTTCTGGTTAGCAACATGCTAACGGTTAGCCGCTAGCATGGTTGTGTTCAGTATCACCGGGTGATGTTACTCTGTTAGTTTGGTTGAAATCCTGTACTGAGAAGTGCCTAAAAAGGGAGAAAATCCAAAAATTCACCAAATCTGTCAAGCAGGAGTTTGTACAGGCTTCCTAGAGCTACTTCCGGTTAGCAACATGCTAACCATTAGCCGCTAACATGGTTGTGTTTGGTATCACTGGGTAAGTGTACTCTGTTAGTTTGGTCCAAATCCTGTACTGGGATGAGCCTCAAATAGGGAGAAAATACGTTGTTTATAACGTTGCCATGGTAACTCAAAATGGCGGGTGGTACAAAAAAATACTTCATGGGATCAGCACACATGTTTTAATATACACAATGTGGGGATTATAATACAAAACTCTTAGTCTCCCACGCCGGGAATCGATCCCACGACCTCTTGCATGGTAAGCCTGCACTCTCCCTCTGAGCTATACTGTAGCTCCATATATGGGCATGCAGTATTGGGACCATAATGGGTTTGGTCCTCCATTGAAAAGCATTGGATGTTTGACACCTCATAGCTTGGAGATGCATTATGCGACGTAGCCCAAATTTCTTGCGGAGCTTTCTCTCTAAAGTAAGAACAGTTTCTGTGAAGCAGAAGTTGGTGAGACCTTCATAGAGCTACTTCCGGTTAGCAACATGCTAACAGTTAGCCGCTAACATGGTTGTGTTCAGTATCACCAGGGGATTGTACTCTGTCAGTTTGGTCCATATCTTGTACTGGAAAGTGCCTCAAATAGGGGTGCCAATACTTAATGTCACCAAACGTGACCAAAGATCATGGGTCAGATTGGCCTCCTTTAGCAACTCAGCCTCACCACATCTGGGCCTAGAACTCAACATTTGACCAAAATTGTCAGTAGCGCCATTTCCCACAGGTGGGTGGTGCTGTATTGACCAATTGGGTTGTGTCTGGTTATCATGCCAGGTCCTGTTGGAAGCAAAGGCCCAATAGGAAAGCATGTGAAATCCCAAATGGGACAGAAAACTGACACATGACTGAAAGTCACATGAAAATTTTAAAATGTTAAGAGGAAGTGACTGTGCGAATTTCAGATTCCTACATTAATCACAGCCGCTGCAGCGGGCGTCGAAAGTTGCCATTGTATCCCAATTGGGCTTCTCTCTCTGGCCCTCAGAGTTCCATTGTCATGGAAACTCACTGACACAGCTGCAGCTGGCGAGTCTACTGAAGTGCAGAGACTTTGCTCACAATAAGTCCCATTGGATTATAATGGAGAACTTTGCCCCGAACAACGCTTCATATCTCCTGATCTATAAATGGTAGAGACGTAATTTTTTCTGCGTTTAGTTCATAACGGATAGGGGAAGAAGAAAAGCTATCGTTTTTTGCTGGAAAAAGTTGGCCGTCGAAAGGTGCCATGTTAAGTCAATGGACCTCCTAGGAGCCCCTTGCTAGCAGCGTTGTCATGGAGACTCACTGACAGCTACAGCCCTCTCTGTCTGTAAAGGCAGAAGAACTCTGGCTAAGCAGCTGTTGGTAGGACCTTCCTAAAGCTATTTCCGGTTAGCAACATGCTAACGGTTAGCCGCTAGCATGGTTGTGTTCAGTATCAGCGGGTGATGTTACTCTGTTAGTTTGGTTGAAATCCTGTACTGAGAAGTGCCTAAAAAGGGAGAAAATCCTAAAATTCACCAAATCTGTCAAGCAGGAGTATGTACAAGCTTCTTATAGCTACTTCCGGTTAGCAACATGCTAACTGTTAGCCGCTAACATGGTTGTGTATGGTATCACTGGGTAAGTGTACTCTGTTAGTTTGGTCCAAATCCTGTACTGGGATGAGCCTCAAATAGGGAGAAAAAACGTTGTTTATAACGTTGCCATGGTAACTCAAAATGGCGGGTGGTACAAAAAAATACTTCATGGGATCAGCACACATGTTTTAATATACACACTGTGGGGATTATAATACAAAACTCTAAGTCTCCCACACCGGGAATCGATCCTACGACCTCTTGCATACTAAGCCTGCACTCTTCCTCTGAGCTATACTGTAACGCCATATATGGGCATGCATTATTGGGACCATAAGGGGTTTGGTCTCCCATTGAAAAGCATTGGATGTTTGACACCTCATAGCTTGGAGATGCTTTATTCCACGTAGCCCAAATTTATTGTGGAGCTTTCTCTCTAAAGGTAGAACAGACTCTGTGAAGCAGAAGTTGGTGAGACCTTCCTAGAGCTACTTCCGGTTAGCAACATGCTAACCGTTAGCCGCTAACAAGGTTGTCTTCAGTACCACCGGGTGATTGTACTCTGTCAGTTTGGTCCAAATCCTGTACTGGGAAGTGCCTCAAATAGGGGTGCCAATACTTATTGTCACCAAACGTGACCAAAGTTCATGGGTCAGATTGGCCTCCTTTAGCAACTCAGCCTCACCACATCTGGGCCCAGAACTCAACATTTGACCAAAATGGTCAGTAGTGCCATTTCCCACATGTGGGTGGTGCTGTATTAGCCAATTGGGTCGTGTCTGGTTATCATGCCAGGTCCTGTTGGAAGCAAAGGCCCAATAGGAAAGCATGTGAAATCCCAAATGGGACAGAAAACTGACACATGGCTGAAAGTCACATGAAAATTTTAAAATGTTAAGAGGAAGTGACTGTGCGAATTTCAGATTCCTACATTAATCACAGCCGCTGCAGCTGGCGTCAAAAGTTGCCATTCTATCTCAATGGAACGTCTCCCACTGGCCCTCAGAGTTCCGTCGTCATGGAAACTCACTGACACAGCTGCAGCGGGCCAGTCTAAAGAAGGGCAGACACTTTGTGTCCAAGTCTGGCTATTGGATTATAATGGAGAACTTTGCCTCGAACAACGTACGATTTCTCCGGAACCGTAAATGGTAGAGACGTAATTTTTTCTGTGTTTATTTCGTAACGGATAGGGGAAGAAGACTTGCTATCGGTTTTTGCTGGAAAAAGTTTAATAAAGGCGTAAAAAATTATGATCTAAAGGACATTTTTATGAAATTTCAGAAATCCTCTGAAAATGGTCCCGAACAAATCGCTCTGGCTAAAAAAGTATAAGAGATATCAAAATAATTCTTTCACTGTGAGTATCAGCAGGCTTTTGATGACCATGTAGCTCATTTTCATATTTTTACAAAAATCGGTGTAGGCACAGCGACGATGTAAAAAAGTGGATGATGTGGGAAAATGCAGCTCCAAAGCGATTTCAGGATTTTGCACATTCGCTACTCCCGAACAAATTGTTCCTGTGGAAAAACCGTAACAGTTATCCACAAAATTCATTTTTCTTGAGTGCCAGAAGGGTTGGGACATTCATGTGTGAAAGTCTCATGTCTGTACATAAAACGGTTTAGGAGTAGCGACGATGCGAAAACATGTGATGTTTTGGATTTTTAGACGTCATTTTTCAAAACCGCTCCATAGGAAATGAATGGGGGAGGTTTCGGGTTTGTGTCGGTCTGAGGTGATTTGCGAAAAATCTATAAATGCCACACCAATGAGGGTTACATTTCCCGAATCCTGACAAAAATACCTACGTTTTGATGTATAATTTGTCTACGTAGAGTGAAAATTGAGCGAGTAAGGTCAAGTTGTTCGGAGTTTTGAAATCTTTAAAAAAGCTAGAGTGGGCCACTCTAGCGGTTGGAGAATTCCGTCATTGACTTTCATTGTAAACGATGATTTCGCTGATTTTTGGACATGAGCTTTGAGGAGTAACTGTGAAGAGACGATAAAAGATATCCACATCCCGTTTTCACTTCTGAGTAGGTCACAGATATATCTACAAACTGGAAGTTAAACGGTGTTCGTAGGTGAAAGCATGACGACACAGTACAGCGTTGAAAATGGTCATTTGGAGGCTTTTTTGAGGCTTTCTTTCTACCCGACTCCATTCATTCCTATGGGTTTTTTTGGGGGTGGTTTTTCGCTAATTTTGTTGCCATGGTAACTCGAAACCCCAATAAAAGTAGTAGCACACATCTCGTAATCGAGCCGACAGTTTTGATACCTATATTGTGGGGGTGCACGCTACGGTTCGGGCCGCATTAATCGTGAAGGAAGAAAAATAAAGAATAACTAGAAAAATTTCTGAAGAAATTTAGCAAGGCGCCTGCCACTTGGTGCGTACCGTACCGTCAGAAATAGCAACAGGAAGCAACACTGCGAATTTCAGGTTCCTACGGTCTTCACAGCCCTCGCAGCGGCCGTTGAAAGGTGCCATGTTAAGTCAATGGACCTCCTAGGAGCCTCTTGCTAGCAGCGTTGTCATGGAGACTCACTGACAGCTGCAGCCCTCTCTGTCTGTAAAGGCAGAAGAACTCTGGCTAAGCAGCAGTTGGTAGGACCTTCCTAAAGCTATTTCCGGTTAGCAACATGCTAACGGTTAGCCGCTAGCATGGCTGTGTTCAGTATCAGCGGGTGATGTTACTCTGTTAGTTTGGTTGAAATCCTGTACTGAGAAGTGCCTAAAAAGGGAGAAAATCCTAAAATTCACCAAATCTGTCAAGCAGAAGTTTGTACAGGCTTCCTAGAGCTACTTCCGGTTAGCAACATGCTAACCGTTAGCCGCTAACATGGTTGTGTTTGGTATCACTGGGTGAGTGTACTCTGTTAGTTTGGTCCAAATCCTGTACTGGGATGAGCCTCAAATAGGGAGAAAAAACGTCAGTTTATAACGTTGCCATGGTAACTCAAAATGGCGGGTGGTACAAAAAAATACTTCATGGGATCAGCACACATGTTTTAATATACACACTGTGAGGATTATAACTACAAAAATCTTAGTCTACCTACGCCGGGTTTCGATCCCACGACCTCTTGCATGCAAAGCCTGCACTTTCCATCTGAGCTATACTGTAGCGCCATATATGGGCATGCAGTATTGGGACCATAAGGGGTTTGGTCCCCCATTGAAAAGCATTGGATGTTTGACACCTGCATAGCTTGGAGATGCTTTATGCCACGTAGCCCAAATTTCTTGTGGAGCTTTCTCTCTAAAGTAAGAACAGACTCTGTGAAGCAGAAGATGGTGAGACCTTTCTAGAGCTACTTCCGGTTAGCAACATGCTAACAGTTAGCCGCTAACATGGTTGTGTTCAGTATCACCGGGTGATTGTACTCTGTCAGTTTGGTCCAAATCCTGTACTGGGAAGTGCCTCAAATAGGGGTGCCAATACTTAATGTCACCAAACGTGACCAAAGTTCATTGGTCAGATTGGCCTCCTTTAGCAACTCAGCCTCACCACATCTGGGCCCAGAACTCAACATTTGACCAAAATGGTGTGTAGTGCCATTTCCCACATGTGGGTGGTGCTGTATTGGCCAAGTGGGTCGTGTCTAGGCATCATGCCAGGTCCTGTTGGAAGCAAAGACCCAATAGGAAAGCATGTAAAATCCAAAATGGGACAGTAAACTGACACATGGCTGAAAGTCACATGAAAATTTTAAAATGTTAAGAGGAAGTGACTGTGCGAATTTCAGATTTCTACATTAATCACAGCCGCTGCAGCTGGCGTCGAAAGTTGCCATTCTATCTCAATGGAACGTCTCCCACTGGCCCTCAGAGTTCCGTCGTCATGGAAACTCACTGACACAGCTGCAGCGGGCCAGTCTAAAAAAGTGCAGACACTTGGTGTCCAAGTCTGCCTATTGGATTATAATGGAGAACTTTGCCTCGAACAACGCACGATTTCTCCGGAACCGTAAATGGTAGAGACGTAATTTTTTCTGTGTTTATTTCGTAAAGGATAGGGGAAGAAGACTTGCTATCGGTTTTTGCTGGAAAAAGTTTAATAAAGGCGTAAAAAATTATGATCTAAAGGACATTTTTATGAAATTTCAGAAATCCTCTGAAAATGATCCCGAACAAATCGCTCTGGCTAAAAAAGTATAAGAGATATCAAAATAATTCTTTCACTGTGAGTATCAGCAGGCTTTTGATGACCATGTAGCTCATTTTCATATTTTTACAAAAATCGGTGTAGGCACAGCGACGATGTAAAAAAGTGGATGATGTGGGAAAATGCAGCTCCAAAGCGATTTTCAGGATTTTGCACATTCGCTACTCCCGAACAAATTGTTCCTGCTGGAAAAACCGTAACAGTTATCCACAAAATTCATTTTTTGTGAGTGCCAGAAGGGTTGGGACATTCATGTGTGAAAGTCTCATGTCTGTACATAAAACGGTTTAGGAGTAGCGACGATGCGAAAACATGTGATGTTTTGGATTTTTAGACGTCATTTTTCAAAACCGCTCCATAGGAAATGAATGGGGGAGGTTTCGGGTTTGTGTCGGTCTGAGGTGATTTGCGAAAAATCTATAAATGCCACACCAATGAGGGTTACATTTCCCAAATCCTGACAAAAATACCTACGTTTTGATGTATAATTTGTCTACGTAGAGTGAAAATTGAGCGAGTAAGGTCAAGTTGTTCGGAGTTTTGAAATCTTTAAAAAAGCTAGAGTGGGCCACTCTAGCGGTTGGAGAATTCCGTCATTGACTTTCATTGTAAACGATGATTTCGCTGATTTTTGGACATGAGCTTTGAGGAGTAACTGTGAAGAGACGATAAAAGATATCCACATCCCGTTTTCACTTCTGAGTAGGTCACAGATATATCTACAAACTGGAAGTTAAACGGTGTTCGTAGGTGAAAGCATGACGACACAGTACAGCGTTGAAAATGGTCATTTTGAGGCTTTTTTGAGGCTTTCTTTCTACCCGACTCCATTCATTCCTATGGGGTTTTTTGGGGGTGGTTTTTCGCTAATTTTGTTGCCATGGTAACTCGAAACCCCAATAAAAGTAGTAGCACACATCTCGAGATCGAGCCGACAGGTTTTGATACCTATATTGTGGGGGTGCACGCTACGGTTCGGGCCGCATTAATCGTGAAGGAAGAAAAATAAAGAATATTAACTAGAAAAATTTCTGAAGAAATTTAGCAAGGCGCCTGCCACTTGGTGCGTACCGTACCGTCAGAAATAGCAACAGGAAGTAACACTGCGAATTTCAGGTTCCTACGGTCTTCACAGCCCTCGCAGCGGCCTGTTGAAAGGTGCCATGTTAAGTCAATGGACCTCCTAGGAGCCTCTTGCTAGCAGCGTTGTCATGGAGACTCACTGACAGCTACAGCCCTCTCTGTCTGTAAAGGTAGAAGAACTCTGGCTAAGCAGCTGTTGGTAGGACCTTCCTAAAGCTATTTCCGGTTAGCAACATGCTAACGGTTAGCCGCTAGCATGGCTGTGTTCAGTATCACCGGGTGATGTTACTCTGTTAGTTTGGTTGAAATCCTGTACTGAAAAGTGCCTAAAAAGGGAGAAAATGCTAAAATTCACCAAATCTGTCAAGCAGAAGTTTGTACAGGCTTCCTAGAGCTAATTCCGGTTAGCAACATGCTAACCGTTAGCCGCTAACATGGTTGTGTATGGTATCACTGGGTGAGTGTACTCTGTCAGTTTGGTCCAAATCCTGTACTGGGATGTGCCTCAAATAGGGAGAAAAAACGTCATTTATAACGTTGCCATGGTAACTCAAAATGGCGGGTGGTACAAAAAATACTTCATGGGATCAGCACACATGTTTTGATATTCACACTGTGAGGATTATAATACAAAACTCCAAGTTTTCCATACCGGGAATCGATCCCACGACCTCTTGCATGCAAAGCCTGCACTTTCCATCTGTGCTACACTGTAGCGCCATATATGGGCATGCATTATTGGAAACATAAGTGGTTTGATCCAAAATGGCACAGAAAACTGACACATGGCTGAAAGTCACATGGAAATTTTAAAATGTTAAGAGGAAGTGACTGTGCGAATTTCAGATTTCTACATTAATCACAGCCACTGCAGTGAGCGATGAAAGTTGCCATTGTATCTCAATGGAGCGTCTAGCTCTGGCCCTCAGAGTTCCGTCGTCATGGAAACTCACTCACACACCTGCAGCGGCCGAAGTGCAGACACTTTGGTCACAATAAGTCCCATTGGATTATAATGGAGAACTTTGCCTCGAACAACGCACGATTTCTCCGGAACCGTAAATGGTAGAGACGTAATTTTTTCTGTGTTTATTTCGTAAAGGATAGGGGAAGAAGACTTGCTATCGGTTTTTGCTGGAAAAAGTTTAATAAAGGCGTAAAAAATTATGATCTAAAGGACATTTTTATGAAATTTCAGAAATCCTCTGAAAATGATCCCGAACAAATCGCTCTGGCTAAAAAAGTATAAGAGATATCAAAATAATTCTTTCACTGTGAGTATCAGCAGGCTTTTGATGACCATGTAGCTCATTTTCATATTTTTACAAAAATCGGTGTAGGCACAGCGACGATGTAAAAAAGTGGATGATGTGGGAAAATGCAGCTCCAAAGCGATTTCAGGATTTTGCACATTCGCTACTCCCGAACAAATTGTTCCTGTGGAAAAACCGTAACAGTTATCCACAAAATTCATTTTTCTTGAGTGCCAGAAGGGTTGGGACATTCATGTGTGAAAGTCTCATGTCTGTACATAAAACGGTTTAGGAGTAGCGACGATGCGAAAACATGTGATGTTTTGGATTTTTAGACGTCATTTTTCAAAACCGCTCCATAGGAAATGAATGGGGGAGGTTTCGGGTTTGTGTCGGTCTGAGGTGATTTGCGAAAAATCTATAAATGCCACACCAATGAGGGTTACATTTCCCGAATCCTGACAAAAATACCTACGTTTTGATGTATAATTTGTCTACAGTAGAGTGAAAATTGAGCGAGTAAGGTCAAGTTGTTCGGAGTTTTGAAATCTTTAAAAAAGCTAGAGTGGGCCACTCTAGCGGTTGGAGAATTCCGTCATTGACTTTCATTGTAAACGATGATTTCGCTGATTTTTGGACATGAGCTTTGAGGAGTAACTGTGAAGAGACGATAAAAGATATCCACATCCCGTTTTCACTTCTGAGTAGTTCACAGATATATCTACAAACTGGAAGTTAAACGGTGTTCGTAGGTGAAAGCATGACGACACAGTACAGCGTTGAAAATGGTCATTTTGAGGCTTTTTTTGAGGCTTTCTTTCTACCCGACTCCATTCATTCCTATGGGTTTTTTGGGGGTGGTTTTTCGCTAATTTTGTTGCCATGGTAACTCGAAATCCCCAATAAAAGTAGTAGCACACATCTCGAGATCGAGCCGACAGGTTTTGATACCTATATTGTGGGGGTGCACGCTACGGTTCGGGCCGCATTAATCGTGAAGGAAGAAAAATAAAGAATAACTAGAAAAATTTCTGAAGAAATTTAGCAAGGCGCCTGCCACTTGGTGCGTACCGTACCGTCAGAAATAGCAACAGGAAGTAACACTGCGAATTTCAGGCTTCCTACGGTCTTCACAGCCCTCGCAGCGGCCGTTGAAAGGTGCCATGTTAAGTCAATGGACCTCCTAGGAGCCTCTTGCTAGCAGCGTTGTCATGGAGACTCACTGACAGCTGCAGCCCTCTCTGTCTGTAAAGGCAGAAGAACTCTGGCTAAGCAGCAGTTGGTAGGACCTTCCTAAAGCTATTTCCGGTTAGCAACATGCTAACGGTTAGCCGCTAGCATGGCTGTGTTCAGTATCACCGGGTGATGTTACTCTGTTAGTTTGGTTGAAATCCTGTACTGAGAAGTGCCTAAAAAGGGAGAAAATCCTAAAATTCACCAAATCTGTCAAGCAGAAGTTTGTACAGGCTTCCTAGAGCTACTTCCGGTTAGCAACATGCTAACCGTTAGCCGCTAACATGGTTGTGTTTGGTATCACTGGGTGAGTGTACTCTGTTAGTTTGGTCCAAATCCTGTACTGGGATGAGCCTCAAATAGGGAGAAAAAACGTCGTTTATAACGTTGCCATGGTAACTCAAAATGGCGGGTGGTACAAAAAAATACTTCATGGGATCAGCACACATGTTTTAATATACACACTGTGGGGATTATAATACAAAACTCTTAGTCTCCCACATGGATTTCGATCCCACGACCTCTTGCATGCAAAGCCTGCACTCTCCATCTGAGCTATACCGTAGCTCCATATATGGGCATGCAGTATTGGCACCATAAGGGGTTTGGTCCCCCATTGAAAAGCATTGGATGTTTGACACCTCATAGCTTGGAGATGCTTTATGCGACGTAGCCCAAATTTCTTGTGGAGCTTTCTCTCTAAAGTAAGAACAGACTCTGTGAAGCAGAAGTTGGTGAGACCTTCCTAGAGCTACTTCCGGTTAGCAACATGCTAACAGTTAGCCGCTAACATGGTTGTGTTCAGTATCACCGGGTGATTGTACTCTGTCAGTTTGGTCCAAATCCTGTACTGGGAAGTGCCTCAAATAGGGGTGCCAATACTTAATGTCACCAAACGTGACCAAAGTTCATTGGTCAGATTGGCCTCCTTTAGCAACTCAGCCTCACCACATCTGGGCCCAGAACTCAACATTTGACCAAAATGGTGTGTAGTGCCATTTCCCACATGTGGGTGGTGCTGTATTGGCCAAGTGGGTCGTGTCTAGGCATCATGCCAGGTCCTGTTGGAAGCAAAGGACCCAATAGGAAAGCATGTGAAATCCCAAATGGGACAGAAAACTGACACATGGCTGAAAGTCACATGAAAATTTTAAAATGTTAAGAGGAAGTGACTGTGCGAATTTCAGATTTCTACATTAATCACAGCCGCTGCAGCTGGCGTCGAAAGTTGCCATTCTATCTCAATGGAACGTCTCCCACTGGCCCTCAGAGTTCCGTCGTCATGGAAACTCACTGACACAGCTGCAGCGGGCCAGTCTAAAAAAGTGCAGAGACTTTGTGTCCAAGTCTGCCTATTGGATTATAATGGAGAACTTTGCCTCGAACAACGCACGATTTCTCCGGAACCGTAAATGGTAGAGACGTAATTTTTTCTGTGTTTATTTCGTAAAGGATAGGGGAAGAAGACTTGCTATCGGTTTTTGCTGGAAAAAGTTTAATAAAGGCGTAAAAAATTATGATCTAAAGGACATTTTTATGAAATTTCAGAAATCCTCTGAAAATGATCCCGAACAAATCGCTCTGGCTAAAAAAGTATAAGAGATATCAAAATAATTCTTTCACTGTGAGTATCAGCAGGCTTTTGATGACCATGTAGCTCATTTTCATATTTTTACAAAAATCGGTGTAGGCACAGCGACGATGTAAAAAAGTGGATGATGTGGGAAAATGCAGCTCCAAAGCGATTTCAGGATTTTGCACATTCGCTACTCCCGAACAAATTGTTCCTGTGGAAAAACCGTAACAGTTATCCACAAAATTCATTTTTCTTGAGTGCCAGAAGGGTTGGGACATTCATGTGTGAAAGTCTCATGTCTGTACATAAAACGGTTTAGGAGTAGCGACGATGCGAAAACATGTGATGTTTTGGATTTTTAGACGTCATTTTTCAAAACCGCTCCATAGGAAATGAATGGGGGAGGTTTCGGGTTTGTGTCGGTCTGAGGTGATTTGCGAAAAATCTATAAATGCCACACCAATGAGGGTTACATTTCCCGAATCCTGACAAAAATACCTACGTTTTGATGTATAATTTGTCTACGTAGAGTGAAAATTGAGCGAGTAAGGTCAAGTTGTTCGGAGTTTTGAAATCTTTAAAAAAGCTAGAGTGGGCCACTCTAGCGGTTGGAGAATTCCGTCATTGACTTTCATTGTAAACGATGATTTCGCTGATTTTTGGACATGAGCTTTGAGGAGTAACTGTGAAGAGACGATAAAAGATATCCACATCCCGTTTTCACTTCTGAGTAGGTCACAGATATATCTACAAACTGGAAGTTAAACGGTGTTCGTAGGTGAAAGCATGACGACACAGTACAGCGTTGAAAATGGTCATTTGGAGGCTTTTTTGAGGCTTTCTTTCTACCCGACTCCATTCATTCCTATGGGGTTTTTTGGGGGTGGTTTTTCGCTAATTTTGTTGCCATGGTAACTCGAAACCCCAATAAAAGTAGTAGCACACATCTCGTAATCGAGCCACAAGTTTTGATACCTATATCGTGGGGGTGCACGCTACGGTTCGGGCCGCATTATCGTGATGTAAGAAAAATAAAGAATAATAAATAAGCCGTTTAGAGGTGAATAGTAATAGGTGCCTCCATGCATTTGCATGGGAGGCAGTGCTGTGCTTCGCACAGCACTGCCTCCTCATTGCAAATGCTATGGCAGGCGCCTAACTAGAAAAATTTCTGAAGAAATTTAGCAAGGCGCCTGCCACTTGGTGCGTACCGTACCGTCAGAAATAGCAACAGGAAGTAACACTGCGAATTTCAGGTTCCTACGGTCTTCACAGCCCTCGCAGCGGCCGTTGAAAGGTGCCATGTTAAGTCAATGGACCTCCTAGGAGCCTCTTGCTAGCAGCGTTGTCATGGAGACTCACTGACAGCTGCAGCCCTCTCTGTCTGTAAAGGCAGAAGAACTCTGGCTAAGCAGCAGTTGGTAGGACCTTCCTAAAGCTATTTCCGGTTAGCAACATGCTAACGGTTAGCCGCTAGCATGGCTGTGTTCAGTATCACCGGGTGATGTTACTCTGTTAGTTTGGTTGAAATCCTGTACTGAGAAGTGCCTAAAAAGGGAGAAAATCCTAAAATTCACCAAATCTGTCAAGCAGAAGTTTGTACAGGCTTCCTAGAGCTACTTCCGGTTAGCAACATGCTAACCGTTAGCCGCTAACATGGTTGTGTTTGGTATCACTGGGTGAGTGTACTCTGTTAGTTTGGTCCAAATCCTGTACTGGGATGAGCCTCAAATAGGGAGAAAAAACGTCGTTTATAACGTTGCCATGGTAACTCAAAATGGCGGGTGGTACAAAAAAATACTTCATGGGATCAGCACACATGTTTTAATATACACACTGTGGGGATTATAATACAAAAATCTTAGTCTGCCACGCCGGGTTTCGATCCCACGACCTCTTGCATGCAAAGCCTGCACTTTCCATCTGAGCTATACTGTAGCGCCATATATGGGCATGCAGTATTGGGACCATAAGGGGTTTGGTCCCCCATTGAAAAGCATTGGATGTTTGACACCTCATAGCTTGGAGATGCTTTATGCCACGTAGCCCAAATTTCTTGTGGAGCTTTCTCTCTAAAGTAAGAACAGACTCTGTGAAGCAGAAGTTGGTGAGACCTTCCTAGAGCTACTTCCGGTTAGCAACATGCTAACAGTTAGCCGCTAACATGGTTGTGTTCAGTATCACCGGGTGATTGTACTCTGTCAGTTTGGTCCAAATCCTGTACTGGGAAGTGCCTCAAATAGGGGTGCCAATACTTAATGTCACCAAACGTGACCAAAGTTCATGGGTCAGATTGGCCTCCTTTAGCAACTCAGCCTCACCACATCTGGGCCCAGAACTCAACATTTGACCAAAATGGTGTGTAGTGCCATTTCCCACATGTGGGTGGTGCTGTATTGGCCAATTGGGTCGTGTCTAGGCATCATGCCAGGTCCTGTTGGAAGCAAAGACCCAATAGGAAAGCATGTAAAATCCAAAATGGGACAGTAAAACTGACACATGGCTGAAAGTCACATGAAAATTTTAAAATGTTAAGAGGAAGTGACTGTGCGAATTTCAGATTTCTACATTAATCACAGCCGCTGCAGCTGGCGTCGAAAGTTGCCATTCTATCTCAATGGAACGTCTCCCACTGGCCCTCAGAGTTCCGTCGTCATGGAAACTCACTGACACAGCTGCAGCGGGCCAGTCTAAAAAAGTGCAGACACTTGGTGTCCAAGTCTGCCTATTGGATTATAATGGAGAACTTTGCCTCGAACAACGCACGATTTCTCCGGAACCGTAAATGGTAGAGACGTAATTTTTTCTGTGTTTATTTCGTAAAGGATAGGGGAAGAAGACTTGCTATCGGTTTTTGCTGGAAAAAGTTTAATAAAGGCGTAAAAAATTATGATCTAAAGGACATTTTTATGAAATTTCAGAAATCCTCTGAAAATGATCCCGAACAAATCGCTCTGGCTAAAAAAGTATAAGAGATATCAAAATAATTCTTTCACTGTGAGTATCAGCAGGCTTTTGATGACCATGTAGCTCATTTTCATATTTTTACAAAAATCGGTGTAGGCACAGCGACGATGTAAAAAAGTGGATGATGTGGGAAAATGCAGCTCCAAAGCGATTTCAGGATTTTGCACATTCGCTACTCCCGAACAAATTGTTCCTGTGGAAAAACCGTAACAGTTATCCACAAAATTCATTTTTCTTGAGTGCCAGAAGGGTTGGGACATTCATGTGTGAAAGTCTCATGTCTGTACATAAAACGGTTTAGGAGTAGCGACGATGCGAAAACATGTGATGTTTTGGATTTTTAGACGTCATTTTTCAAAACCGCTCCATAGGAAATGAATGGGGGAGGTTTCGGGTTTGTGTCGGTCTGAGGTGATTTGCGAAAAATCTATAAATGCCACACCAATGAGGGTTACATTTCCCGAATCCTGACAAAAATACCTACGTTTTGATGTATAATTTGTCTACGTAGAGTGAAAATTGAGCGAGTAAGGTCAAGTTGTTCGGAGTTTTGAAATCTTTAAAAAAGCTAGAGTGGGCCACTCTAGCGGTTGGAGAATTCCGTCATTGACTTTCATTGTAAACGATGATTTCGCTGATTTTTGGACATGAGCTTTGAGGAGTAACTGTGAAGAGACGATAAAAGATATCCACATCCCGTTTTCACTTCTGAGTAGGTCACAGATATATCTACAAACTGGAAGTTAAACGGTGTTCGTAGGTGAAAGCATGACGACACAGTACAGCGTTGAAAATGGTCATTTGGAGGCTTTTTTGAGGCTTTCTTTCTACCCGACTCCATTCATTCCTATGGGTTTTTTGGGGGTGGTTTTTCGCTAATTTTGTTGCCATGGTAACTCGAAATCCCAATAAAAGTAGTAGCACACATCTCGTAATCGAGCCACAGGTTTTGATACCTATATTGTGGGGGTGCACGCTACGGTTCGGGCCGCATTAATCGTGACGGAAGAAAAATAAAGAATAACTAGAAAAATTTCTGAAGAAATTTAGCAAGGCGCCTGCCACTTGGTGCGTACCGTACCGTCAGAAATAGCAACAGGAAGCAACACTGCGAATTTCAGCTTCCTACGGTCTTCACAGCCCCCGCAACGGCCGTTGAAAGGTGCCATGTTAAGTCAATGGACCTCCTAGGAGCCTCTTGCTAGCAGCGTTGTCATGGAGACTCACTGACAGCTGCAGCCCTCTCTCTGTCTGTAAAGGCAGAAGAACTCTGGCTAAGCAGCAGTTGGTAGGACCTTCCTAAAGCTATTTCCGTTAGCAACATGCTAACGGTTAGCCGCTAGCATGGCTGTGTTCAGTATCACCGGGTGATGTTACTCTGTTAGTTTGGTTGAAATCCTGTACTGAGAAGTGCCTAAAAAGGGAGAAAATGCTAAAATTCACCAAATCTGTCAAGCAGAAGTTTGTACAGGCTTCCTAGAGCTACTTCCGGTTAGCAACATGCTAACCGTTAGCCGCTAACATGGTTGTGTTTGGTATCACTGGGTGAGTGTACTCTGTTAGTTTGGTCCAAATCCTGTACTGGGATGAGCCTTAAATAGGGAGAAAAAACGTCGTTTATAACGTTGCCATGGTAACTGAAAATGGCGGGTGGTACAAAAAAATACTTCATGGGATCAGCACATATGTTTTAATATACACACTGTGGGGATTATAATACAAAAATCTTAGTCTGCCACGCCGGGTTTCGATCCCACGACCTCTTGCATGCAAAGCCTGCACTTTCCATCTGAGCTATACTGTAGCGCCATATATGGGCATGCAGTATTGGGACCATAAGGGGTTTGGTCCCCCATTGAAAAGCATTGGATGTTTGACACCTCATAGCTTGGAGATGGTTTATGCCACGTAGCCCAAATTTCTTGTGGAGCTTTCTCTCTAAAGTACGAACAGACTCTGTGAAGCAGAAGATGGTGAGACCTACTAGAGCTACTTCCGGTTAGCAACATGCTAACAGTTAGCGGCTAAGATGGTTGTGTTCAGTATCACCGGGTGATTGTACTCTGTCAGTTTGGTCCAAATCCTGTACTGGGAAGTGCCTCAAATAGGGGTGCCAATACTTAATGTCACCAAACGTGACCAAAGTTCATTGGTCAGATTGGCCTCCTTTAGCAACTCAGCCTCACCACATCTGGGCCCAGAACTCAACATTTGACCAAAATGGTGTGTAGTGCCATTTCCCACATGTGGGTGGTGCTGTATTGGCCAAGTGGGTCGTGTCTAGGCATCATGCCAGGTCCTGTTGGAAGCAAAGACCCAATAGGAAAGCATGTAAAATCCAAAATGGGACAGTAAACTGACACATGGCTGAAAGTCACATGAAAATTTTAAAATGTTAAGAGGAAGTGACTGTGCGAATTTCAGATTTCTACATTAATCACAGCCGCTGCAGCTGGCGTCGAAAGTTGCCATTCTATCTCAATGGAACGTCTCCCACTGGCCCTCAGAGTTCCGTCGTCATGGAAACTCACTGACACAGCTGCAGCGGGCCAGTCTAAAAAAGTGCAGACACTTGGTGTCCAAGTCTGCCTATTGGATTATAATGGAGAACTTTGCCTCGAACAACGCACGATTTCTCCGGAACCGTAAATGGTAGAGACGTAATTTTTTCTGTGTTTATTTCGTAAAGGATAGGGGAAGAAGACTTGCTATCGGTTTTTGCTGGAAAAAGTTTAATAAAGGCGTAAAAAATTATGATCTAAAGGACATTTTTATGAAATTTCAGAAATCCTCTGAAAATGATCCCGAACAAATCGCTCTGGCTAAAAAAGTATAAGAGATATCAAAATAATTCTTTCACTGTGAGTATCAGCAGGCTTTTGATGACCATGTAGCTCATTTTCATATTTTTACAAAAATCGGTGTAGGCACAGCGACGATGTAAAAAAGTGGATGATGTGGGAAAATGCAGCTCCAAAGCGATTTCAGGATTTTGCACATTCGCTACTCCCGAACAAATTGTTCCTGTGGAAAAACCGTAACAGTTATCCACAAAATTCATTTTTCTTGAGTGCCAGAAGGGTTGGGACATTCATGTGTGAAAGTCTCATGTCTGTACATAAAACGGTTTAGGAGTAGCGACGATGCGAAAACATGTGATGTTTTGGATTTTTAGACGTCATTTTTCAAAACCGCTCCATAGGAAATGAATGGGGGAGGTTTCGGGTTTGTGTCGGTCTGAGGTGATTTGCGAAAAATCTATAAATGCCACACCAATGAGGGTTACATTTCCCGAATCCTGACAAAAATACCTACGTTTTGATGTATAATTTGTCTACGTAGAGTGAAAATTGAGCGAGTAAGGTCAAGTTGTTCGGAGTTTTGAAATCTTTAAAAAAGCTAGAGTGGGCCCACTCTAGCGGTTGGAGAATTCCGTCATTGACTTTCATTGTAAACGATGATTTCGCTGATTTTTGGACATGAGCTTTGAGGAGTAACTGTGAAGAGACGATAAAAGATATCCACATCCCGTTTTCACTTCTGAGTAGGTCACAGATATATCTACAAACTGGAAGTTAAACGGTGTTCGTAGGTGAAAGCATGACGACACAGTACAGCGTTGAAAATGGTCATTTGGAGGCTTTTTTTAGGCTTTCTTTCTACCCGACTCCATTCATTCCTATGGGTTTTTTGGGGGTGGTTTTTCGCTAATTTTGTTGCCATGGTAACTCGAAATCCCAATAAAAGTAGTAGCACACATCTCGTAATCGAGCCACAGGTTTTGATACCTATATTGTGGGGGTGCACGCTACAGTTCGGGCCGCATTAATCGTGAAGGAAGAAAAATAAAGAATAACTAGAAAAATTTCTGAAGAAATTTAGCAAGGCGCCTGCCACTTGGTGCGTACCGTACCGTCAGAAATAGCAACAGGAAGTAACACTGCGAATTTCAGGTTCCTACGGTCTTCACAGCCCTCGCAGCGGCCGTTGAAAGGTGCCATGTTAAGTCAATGGACCTCCTAGGAGCCTCTTGCTAGCAGCGTTGTCATGGAGACTCACTGACAGCTGCAGCCCTCTCTGTCTGTAAAGGCAGAAGAACTCTGGCTAAGCAGCAGTTGGTAGGACCTTCCTAAAGCTATTTCCGGTTAGCAACATGCTAACGGTTAGCCGCTAGCATGGCTGTGTTCAGTATCACCGGGTGATGTTACTCTGTTAGTTTGGTTGAAATCCTGTACTGAGAAGTGCCTAAAAAGGGAGAAAATCCTAAAATTCACCAAATCTGTCAAGCAGAAGTTTGTACAGGCTTCCTAGAGCTACTTCCGGTTAGCAACATGCTAACCGTTAGCCGCTAACATGGTTGTGTTTGGTATCACTGGGTGAGTGTACTCTGTTAGTTTGGTCCAAATCCTGTACTGGGATGAGCCTCAAATAGGGAGAAAAAACGTCGTTTATAACGTTGCCATGGTAACTCAAAATGGCGGGTGGTACAAAAAAATACTTCATGGGATCAGCACACATGTTTTAATATACACACTGTGGGGATTATAATACAAAAATCTTAGTCTGCCACGCCGGGTTTCGATCCCACGACCTCTTGCATGCAAAGCCTGCACTTTCCATCTGAGCTATACTGTAGCGCCATATATGGGCATGCAGTATTGGGACCATAAGGGGTTTGGTCCCCCATTGAAAAGCATTGGATGTTTGACACCTCATAGCTTGGAGATGCTTTATGCCACGTAGCCCAAATTTCTTGTGGAGCTTTCTCTCTAAAGTAAGAACAGACTCTGTGAAGCAGAAGTTGGTGAGACCTTCCTAGAGCTACTTCCGGTTAGCAACATGCTAACAGTTAGCCGCTAACATGGTTGTGTTCAGTATCACCGGGTGATTGTACTCTGTCAGTTTGGTCCAAATCCTGTACTGGGAAGTGCCTCAAATAGGGGTGCCAATACTTAATGTCACCAAACGTGACCAAAGTTCATTGGTCAGATTGGCCTCCTTTAGCAACTCAGCCTCACCACATCTGGGCCCAGAACTCAACATTTGACCAAAATGGTGTGTAGTGCCATTTCCCACATGTGGGTGGTGCTGTATTGGCCAAGTGGGTCGTGTCTAGGCATCATGCCAGGTCCTGTTGGAAGCAAAGACCCAATAGGAAAGCATGTAAAATCCAAAATGGGACAGTAAACTGACACATGGCTGAAAGTCACATGAAAATTTTAAAATGTTAAGAGGAAGTGACTGTGCGAATTTCAGATTTCTACATTAATCACAGCCGCTGCAGCTGGCGTCGAAAGTTGCCATTCTATCTCAATGGAACGTCTCCCACTGGCCCTCAGAGTTCCGTCGTCATGGAAACTCACTGACACAGCTGCAGCGGGCCAGTCTAAAAAAGTGCAGACACTTGGTGTCCAAGTCTGCCTATTGGATTATAATGGAGAACTTTGCCTCGAACAACGCACGATTTCTCCGGAACCGTAAATGGTAGAGACGTAATTTTTTCTGTGTTTATTTCGTAAAGGATAGGGGAAGAAGACTTGCTATCGGTTTTTGCTGGAAAAAGTTTAATAAAGGCGTAAAAAATTATGATCTAAAGGACATTTTTATGAAATTTCAGAAATCCTCTGAAAATGATCCCGAACAAATCGCTCTGGCTAAAAAAGTATAAGAGATATCAAAATAATTCTTTCACTGTGAGTATCAGCAGGCTTTTGATGACCATGTAGCTCATTTTCATATTTTTACAAAAATCGGTGTAGGCACAGCGACGATGTAAAAAAGTGGATGATGTGGGAAAATGCAGCTCCAAAGCGATTTCAGGATTTTGCACATTCGCTACTCCCGAACAAATTGTTCCTGTGGAAAAACCGTAACAGTTATCCACAAAATTCATTTTTCTTGAGTGCCAGAAGGGTTGGGACATTCATGTGTGAAAGTCTCATGTCTGTACATAAAACGGTTTAGGAGTAGCGACGATGCGAAAACATGTGATGTTTTGGATTTTTAGACGTCATTTTTCAAAACCGCTCCATAGGAAATGAATGGGGGAGGTTTCGGGTTTGTGTCGGTCTGAGGTGATTTGCGAAAAATCTATAAATGCCACACCAATGAGGGTTACATTTCCCGAATCCTGACAAAAATACCTACGTTTTGATGTATAATTTGTCTACGTAGAGTGAAAATTGAGCGAGTAAGGTCAAGTTGTTCGGAGTTTTGAAATCTTTAAAAAAGCTAGAGTGGGCCACTCTAGCGGTTGGAGAATTCCGTCATTGACTTTCATTGTAAACGATGATTTCGCTGATTTTTGGACATGAGCTTTGAGGAGTAACTGTGAAGAGACGATAAAAGATATCCACATCCCGTTTTCACTTCTGAGTAGTTCACAGATATATCTACAAACTGGAAGTTAAACGGTGTTCGTAGGTGAAAGCATGACGACACAGTACAGCGTTGAAAATGGTCATTTGGAGGCTTTTTTGAGGCTTTCTTTCTACCCGACTCCATTCATTCCTATGGGTTTTTTGGGGGTTGGTTTTTCGCTAATTTTGTTGCCATGGTAACTCGAAATCCCAATAAAAGTAGTAGCACACATCTCGAGATCGAGCCACAGGTTTTGATGCCTATATTGTGGGGGTGCACGCTACGGTTTCGGGCCGCATTAATCGTGAAGGAAGAAAAATAAAGAATAACTAGAAAAATTTCTGAAGAAATTTAGCAAGGCGCCTGCCACTTGGTGCGTACCGTACCGTCAGAAATAGCAACAGGAAGTAACACTGCGAATTTCAGGTTCCTACGGTCTTCACAGCCCTCGCAGCGGCGTTGAAAGGTGCCATGTTAAGTCAATGGACCTCCTAGGAGCCTCTTGCTAGCAGCGTTGTCATGGAGACTCACTGACAGCTACAGCCCTCTCTGTCTGTAAAGGTTGAAGAACTCTGGCTAAGCAGCTGTTGGTAGGACCTTCCTAAAGCTATTTCCGGTTAGCAACATGCTAACGGTTAGCCGCTAGCATGGCTGTGTTCAGTATCACCGGGTGATGTTACTCTGTTAGTTTGGTTGAAATCCTGTACTGAGAAGTGCCTAAAAAGGGAGAAAATCCTAAAATTCACCAAATCTGTCAAGCAGAAGTTTGTACAGGCTTCCTAGAGCTAATTCCGGTTAGCAACATGCTAACCGTTAGCCGCTAACATGGTTGTGTATGGTATCACTGGGTGAGTGTACTCTGTCAGTTTGGTCCAAATCCTGTACTGGGATGTGCCTCAAATAGGGAGAAAAAACGTCATTTATAACGTTGCCATGGTAACTCAAAATGGCGGGTGGTACAAAAAATACTTCATGGGATCAGCACACATGTTTTGATATTCACACTGTGAGGATTATAATACAAAACTCCAAGTTTTCCATACCGGGAATCGATCCCACGACCTCTTGCATGCAAAGCCTGCACTTTCCATCTGTGCTACACTGTAGCGCCATATATGGGCATGCATTATTGGAAACATAAGTGGTTTGATCCAAAATGGCACAGAAAACTGACACATGGCTGAAAGTCACATGGAAATTTTAAAATGTTAAGAGGAAGTGACTGTGCGAATTTCAGATTTCTACATTAATCACAGCCACTGCAGTGAGCGATGAAAGTTGCCATTGTATCTCAATGGAGCGTCTAGCTCTGGCCCTCAGAGTTCCGTCGTCATGGAAACTCACTCACACACCTGCAGCGGCCGAAGTGCAGACACTTTGGTCACAATAAGTCCCATTGGATTATAATGGAGAACTTTGCCTCGAACAACGCACGATTTCTCCGGAACCGTAAATGGTAGAGACGTAATTTTTTCTGTGTTTATTTCGTAAAGGATAGGGGAAGAAGACTTGCTATCGGTTTTTGCTGGAAAAAGTTTAATAAAGGCGTAAAAAATTATGATCTAAAGGACATTTTTATGAAATTTCAGAAATCCTCTGAAAATGATCCCGAACAAATCGCTCTGGCTAAAAAAGTATAAGAGATATCAAAATAATTCTTTCACTGTGAGTATCAGCAGGCTTTTGATGACCATGTAGCTCATTTTCATATTTTTACAAAAATCGGTGTAGGCACAGCGACGATGTAAAAAAGTGGATGATGTGGGAAAATGCAGCTCCAAAGCGATTTCAGGATTTTGCACATTCGCTACTCCCGAACAAATTGTTCCTGTGGAAAAACCGTAACAGTTATCCACAAAATTCATTTTTCTTGAGTGCCAGAAGGGTTGGGACATTCATGTGTGAAAGTCTCATGTCTGTACATAAAACGGTTTAGGAGTAGCGACGATGCGAAAACATGTGATGTTTTGGATTTTTAGACGTCATTTTTCAAAACCGCTCCATAGGAAATGAATGGGGGAGGTTTCGGGTTTGTGTCGGTCTGAGGTGATTTGCGAAAAATCTATAAATGCCACACCAATGAGGGTTACATTTCCCGAATCCTGACAAAAATACCTACGTTTTGATGTATAATTTGTCTACGTAGAGTGAAAATTGAGCGAGTAAGGTCAAGTTGTTCGGAGTTTTGAAATCTTTAAAAAAGCTAGAGTGGGCCCACTCTAGCGGTTGGAGAATTCCGTCATTGACTTTCATTGTAAACGATGATTTCGCTGATTTTTGGACATGAGCTTTGAGGAGTAACTGTGAAGAGACGATAAAAGATATCCACATCCCGTTTTCACTTCTGAGTAGGTCACAGATATATCTACAAACTGGAAGTTAAACGGTGTTCGTAGGTGAAAGCATGACGACACAGTACAGCGTTGAAAATGGTCATTTGGAGGCTTTTTTGAGGCTTTCTTTCTACCCGACTCCATTCATTCCTATGGGTTTTTTGGGGGTGGTTTTTCGCTAATTTTGTTGCCATGGTAACTCGAAATCCCAATAAAAGTAGTAGCACACATCTCGTAGATCGAGCCACAGGTTTTGATAGCCTATATTGTGGGGGTGCACGCTACGGTTCGGGCCGCCATTAATCGTGAAGGAAGAAAAATAAAGAATAATAAAGAAGTCCGTTTAGAGGTGAATAGTAATAGGTGCCTCCATGCATTTGCATGGGAGGCAGTGCTGTGCTTCGCACAGCACTGCCTCCTCATTGCAAATGCTATGGCAGGCGCCTAACTAGAAAATTTCTGAAGAAATTTAGCAAGGCGCCTGCCACTTGGTGCGTACCGTACCGTCAGAAATAGCAACAGGAAGTAACACTGCGAATTTCAGCTTCCTACGGTCTTCACAGCCCTCGCAGCGGCCGTTGAAAGGTGCCATGTTAAGTCAATGGACCTCCTAGGAGCCTCTTGCTAGCAGCGTTGTCATGGAGACTCACTGACAGCTGCAGCCCTCTCTCTGTCTGTAAAGGCAGAAGAACTCTGGCTAAGCAGCAGTTGGTAGGACCTTCCTAAAGCTATTTCCGGTTAGCAACATGCTAACGGTTAGCCGCTAGCATGGCTGTGTTCAGTATCACCGGGTGATGTTACTCTGTTAGTTTGGTTGAAATCCTGTACTGAGAAGTGCCTAAAAAGGGAGAAAATGCTAAAATTCACCAAATCTGTCAAGCAGAAGTTTGTACAGGCTTCCTAGAGCTACTTCCGGTTAGCAACATGCTAACCGTTAGCCGCTAACATGGTTGTGTTTGGTATCACTGGGTGAGTGTACTCTGTTAGTTTGGTCCAAATCCTGTACTGGGATGAGCCTCAAATAGGGAGAAAAAACGTTGTTTATAACGTTGCCATGGTAACTCAAAATGGCGGGTGGTACAAAAAATACTTCATGGGATCAGCACATATGTTTTAATATACACACTGTGGGGATTATAATACAAAAATCTTAGTCTGCCACGCCGGGTTTCGATCCCACGACCTCTTGCATGCAAAGCCTGCACTTTCCATCTGAGCTATACTGTAGCGCCATATATGGGCATGCAGTATTGGGACCATAAGGGGTTTGGTCCCCCATTGAAAAGCATTGGATGTTTGACACCTCATAGCTTGGAGATGCTTTATGCCACGTAGCCCAAATTTCTTGTGGAGCTTTCTCTCTAAAGTAAGAACAGACTCTGTGAAGCAGAAGTTGGTGAGACCTTCCTAGAGCTACTTCCGGTTAGCAACATGCTAACAGTTAGCCGCTAACATGGTTGTGTTCAGTATCACCGGGTGATTGTACTCTGTCAGTTTGGTCCAAATCCTGTACTGGGAAGTGCCTCAAATAGGGGTGCCAATACTTAATGTCACCAAACGTGACCAAAGTTCATTGGTCAGATTGGCCTCCTTTAGCAACTCAGCCTCACCACATCTGGGCCCAGAACTCAACATTTGACCAAAATGGTGTGTAGTGCCATTTCCCACATGTGGGTGGTGCTGTATTGGCCAAGTGGGTCGTGTCTAGGCATCATGCCAGGTCCTGTTGGAAGCAAAGACCCAATAGGAAAGCATGTAAAATCCAAAATGGGACAGAAAACTGACACATGGCTGAAAGTCACATGAAAATTTTAAAATGTTAAGAGGAAGTGACTGTGCGAATTTCAGATTTCTACATTAATCACAGCCGCTGCAGCTGGCGTCGAAAGTTGCCATTCTATCTCAATGGAACGTCTCCCACTGGCCCTCAGAGTTCCGTCGTCATGGAAACTCACTGACACAGCTGCAGCGGGCCAGTCTAAAAAAGTGCAGACACTTGGTGTCCAAGTCTGCCTATTGGATTATAATGGAGAACTTTGCCTCGAACAACGCACGATTTCTCCGGAACCGTAAATGGTAGAGACGTAATTTTTTCTGTGTTTATTTCGTAAAGGATAGGGGAAGAAGACTTGCTATCGGTTTTTGCTGGAAAAAGTTTAATAAAGGCGTAAAAAATTATGATCTAAAGGACATTTTTATGAAATTTCAGAAATCCTCTGAAAATGATCCCGAACAAATCGCTCTGGCTAAAAAAGTATAAGAGATATCAAAATAATTCTTTCACTGTGAGTATCAGCAGGCTTTTGATGACCATGTAGCTCATTTTCATATTTTTACAAAAATCGGTTGTAGGCACAGCGACGATGTAAAAAAGTGGATGATGTGGGAAAATGCAGCTCCAAAGCGATTTCAGGATTTTGCACATTCGCTACTCCCGAACAAATTGTTCCTGTGGAAAAACCGTAACAGTTATCCACAAAATTCCTTTTTCTTGAGTGCCAGAAGGGTTGGGACATTCATGTGTGAAAGTCTCATGTCTGTACATAAAACGGTTTAGGAGTAGCGACGATGCGAAAACATGTGATGTTTTGGATTTTTAGACGTCATTTTTCAAAACCGCTCCATAGGAAATGAATGGGGGAGGTTTCGGGTTTGTGTCGGTCTGAGGTGATTTGCGAAAAATCTATAAATGCCACACCAATGAGGGTTACATTTCCCGAATCCTGACAAAAATACCTACGTTTTGATGTATAATTTGTCTACGTAGAGTGAAAATTGAGCGAGTAAGGTCAAGTTGTTCGGAGTTTTGAAATCTTTAAAAAAGCTAGAGTGGGCCACTCTAGCGGTTGGAGAATTCCGTCATTGACTTTCATTGTAAACGATGATTTCGCTGATTTTTGGACATGAGCTTTGAGGAGTAACTGTGAAGAGACGATAAAAGATATCCACATCCCGTTTTCACTTCTGAGTAGTTCACAGATATATCTACAAACTGGAAGTTAAACGGTGTTCGTAGGTGAAAGCATGACGACACAGTACAGCGTTGAAAATGGTCATTTGGAGGCTTTTTTGAGGCTTTCTTTCTACCCGACTCCATTCATTCCTATGGGTTTTTTTGGGGGTGGTTTTTCGCTAATTTTGTTGCCATGGTAACTCGAAACCCCAATAAAAGTAGTAGCACACATCTCGTAATCGAGCCACAGGTTTTGATACCTATATTGTGGGGGTGCACGCTACGGTTCGGGCCGCATTAATCGTGAAGGAAGAAAATAAAGAATAACTAGAAAAATTTCTGAAGAAATTTAGCAAGGCGCCTGCCACTTGGTGCGTACCGTACCGTCAGAAATAGCAACAGGAAGTAACACTGCGAATTTCAGCTTCCTACGGTCTTCACAGCCCTCGCAGCGGCCGTTGAAAGGTGCCATGTTAAGTCAATGGACCTCCTAGGAGCCTCTTGCTAGCAGCGTTGTCATGGAGACTCACTGACAGCTGCAGCCCTCTCTCTGTCTGTAAAGGCAGAAGAACTCTGGCTAAGCAGCAGTTGGTAGGACCTTCCTAAAGCTATTTCCGGTTAGCAACATGCTAACGGTTAGCCGCTAGCATGGCTGTGTTCAGTATCACCGGGTGATGTTACTCTGTTAGTTTGGTTGAAATCCTGTACTGAGAAGTGCCTAAAAGGGAGAAAATCCTAAAATTCACCAAATCTGTCAAGCAGAAGTTTGTACAGGCTTCCTAGAGCTACTTCCTGTTAGCAACATGCTAACCGTTAGCCGCTAACATGGTTGTGTTTGGTATCACTGGGTGAGTGTACTCTGTTAGTTTGGTCCAAATCCTGTACTGGGATGAGCCTCAAATAGGGAGAAAAATCGTTGTTTATAACGTTGCCATGGTAACTCAAAATGGCGGGTGGTACAAAAAATACTTCATGGGATCAGCACACATGTTTTAATATAAACACTGTGGGGATTATAATACAAAAATCTTAGTCTGCCCACGCCGGGTTTCGATCCCACGACCTCTTGCATGCAAAGCCTGCACTTTCCATCTGAGCTATACTGTAGCGCCATATATGGGCATGCAGTATTGGGACCATAAGGGGTTTGGTCCCCCATTGAAAAGCATTGGATGTTTGACACCTCATAGCTTGGAGATGCTTTATGCCGACGTAGCCCAAATTTCTTGTGGAGCTTTCTCTCTAAAGTAAGAACAGACTCTGTGAAGCAGAAGATGGTGAGACCTTTCTAGAGCTACTTCCGGTTAGCAACATGCTAACAGTTAGCCGCTAACATGGTTGTGTTCAGTATCACCGGGTGATTGTACTCTGTCAGTTTGGTCCAAATCCTGTACTGGGAAGTGCCTCAAATAGGGGTGCCAATACTTAATGTCACCAAACGTGACCAAAGTTCATTGGTCAGATTGGCCTCCTTTAGCAACTCAGCCTCACCACATCTGGGCCCAGAACTCAACATTTGACCAAAATGGTGTGTAGTGCCATTTCCCACATGTGGGTGGTGCTGTATTGGCCAATTGGGTCGTGTCTAGGCATCATGCCAGGTCCTGTTGAAGCAAAGGCCCAATAGGAAAGCATGTAAAATCCAAAATGGGACAGAAAACTGACACATGGCTGAAAGTCACATGAAAATTTTAAAATGTTAAGAGGAAGTGACTGTGCGAATTTCAGATTTCTACATTAATCACAGCCGCTGCAGCTGGCGTCGAAAGTTGCCATTCTATCTCAATGGAACGTCTCCCACTGGCCCTCAGAGTTCCGTCGTCATGGAAACTCACTGACACAGCTGCAGCGGGCCAGTCTAAAAAAGTGCAGACACTTGGTGTCCAAGTCTGCCTATTGGATTATAATGGAGAACTTTGCCTCGAACAACGCACGATTTCTCCGGAACCGTAAATGGTAGAGACGTAATTTTTTCTGTGTTTATTTCGTAAAGGATAGGGGAAGAAGACTTGCTATCGGTTTTTGCTGGAAAAAGTTTAATAAAGGCGTAAAAAATTATGATCTAAAGGACATTTTTATGAAATTTCAGAAATCCTCTGAAAATGATCCCGAACAAATCGCTCTGGCTAAAAAAGTATAAGAGATATCAAAATAATTCTTTCACTGTGAGTATCAGCAGGCTTTTGATGACCATGTAGCTCATTTTCATATTTTTACAAAAATCGGTGTAGGCACAGCGACGATGTAAAAAAGTGGATGATGTGGGAAAATGCAGCTCCAAAGCGATTTTCAGGATTTTGCACATTCGCTACTCCCGAACAAATTGTTCCTGTGGAAAAACCGTAACAGTTATCCACAAAATTCCTTTTTCTTGAGTGCCAGAAGGGTTGGGACATTCATGTGTGAAAGTCTCATGTCTGTACATAAAACGGTTTAGGAGTAGCGACGATGCGAAAACATGTGATGTTTTGGATTTTTAGACGTCATTTTTCAAAACCGCTCCATAGGAAATGAATGGGGGAGGTTTCGGGTTTGTGTCGGTCTGAGGTGATTTGCGAAAAATCTATAAATGCCACACCAATGAGGGTTACATTTCCCGAATCCTGACAAAAATACCTACGTTTTGATGTATAATTTGTCTACGTAGAGTGAAAATTGAGCGAGTAAGGTCAAGTTGTTCGGAGTTTTGAAATCTTTAAAAAAGCTAGAGTGGGCCACTCTAGCGGTTGGAGAATTCCGTCATTGACTTTCATTGTAAACGATGATTTCGCTGATTTTTGGACATGAGCTTTGAGGAGTAACTGTGAAGAGACGATAAAGATATCCACATCCCGTTTTCACTTCTGAGTAGTTCACAGATATATCTACAAACTGGAAGTTAAACGGTGTTCAGTAGGTGAAAGCATGACGACACAGTACAGCTTTGAAAATGGTCATTTGGAGGCTTTTTTGAGGCTTTCTTTCTACCCGACTCCATTCATTCTATGGGTTTTTTGGGGGTTGGTTTTTCGCTAATTTTGTTGCCATGGTAACTCGAAATCCCCAATAAAAGTAGTAGCACACATCTCGAGATCGAGCCACAGGTTTTGATGCCTATATTGTGGGGGTGCACGCTACGGTTCGGGCCGCATTAATCGTGAAGGAAGAAAAATAAAGAATAACTAGAAAAATTTCTGAAGAAATTTAGCAAGGCGCCTGCCACTTGGTGCGTACCGTACCGTCAGAAATAGCAACAGGAAGTAACACTGCGAATTTCAGGTTCCTACGGTCTTCACAGCCCTCGCAGCGGCTGTTGAAAGGTGCCATGTTAAGTCAATGGACCTCCTAGGAGCCTCTTGCTAGCAGCGTTGTCATGGAGACTCACTGACAGCTACAGCCCTCTCTGTCTGTAAAGGTTGAAGAACTCTGGCTAAGCAGCTGTTGGTAGGACCTTCCTAAAGCTATTTCCGGTTAGCAACATGCTAACGGTTAGCCGCTAGCATGGCTGTGTTCAGTATCACCGGGTGATGTTACTCTGTTAGTTTGGTTGAAATCCTGTACTGAGAAGTGCCTAAAAAGGGAGAAAATCCTAAAATTCACCAAATCTGTCAAGCAGAAGTTTGTACAGGCTTCCTAGAGCTAATTCCGGTTAGCAACATGCTAACCGTTAGCCGCTAACATGGTTGTGTATGGTATCACTGGGTGAGTGTACTCTGTCAGTTTGGTCCAAATCCTGTACTGGGATGTGCCTCAAATAGGGAGAAAAAACGTCATTTATAACGTTGCCATGGTAACTCAAAATGGCGGGTTGGTACAAAAAATACTTCATGGGATCAGGCCACCATGTTTTGATATTCACACTGTGAGGATTATAATACAAAACTCCAAGTTTTCCATACCGGGAATCGATCCCACGACCTCTTCATGCAAAGCCTGCACTTTCCATCTGTGCTACACTGTAGCGCCTATATTGGCATGCATTATTGGAAACATAAGTGGTTTGATCCAAAATGGCACGAAAACGACACATGGCTGAAAGTCACATGGAAATTTTAAAATGTTAGAGGAAGTGACTGTGCGAATTTCAGATTTCTACATTAATCACAGCCACTGCCAGTGAGCGATGAAAGTTGCCATTGTATCTCAAGGGAGCGTCTAGCTCTGGCCCTCAGAGTTCCGTCGTCATGGAAACTCACTCACACCCTGCAGCGGCCGAAGTGCAGACACTTTGGTCACAATAAGTCCCCATGGATTATAATGGAGAACTTGCCTCGAACAACGCACGATTTCTCCGGAACCGTAAATGGTAGAGACGTAATTTTTTCTGTGTTTATTTCGTAACGGATAGGGGAAGAAGACTTGCTATCGGTTTTTGCTGGAAAAAGTTTAATAAAGGCGTAAAAAATTATGATCTAAAGGACATTTTTATGAAATTTCAGAAATCCTCTGAAAATGATCCCGAACAAATCGCTCTGGCTAAAAAAGTATAAGAGATATCAAATAATTCTTTCACTGTGAGTATCAGCAGGCTTTTGATGACCATGTAGCTCATTTTCATATTTTTACAAAAATCGGTGTAGGCACAGCGACGATGTAAAAAGTGGATGATGTGGGAAAATGCAGCTCCAAAGCGATTTCAGGATTTTGCACATTCGCTACTCCCGAACAAATTGTTCCTGTGAAAAACCATAACAGTTATCCACAAATTCATTTTTCTTGAGTGCCAGAAGGGTTGGGACATTCATGTGTGAAAGTCTCATGTCTGTACATAAAACGGTTTAGGAGTAGCGACGATGCGAAAACATGTGATGTTTTGGATTTTTAGACGTCATTTTTCAAAACCGCTCCATAGGAAATGAATGGGGGAGGTTTCGGGTTTGTGTCGGTCTGAGGTGATTTGCGAAAAATCTATAAATGCCACACCAATGAGGGTTACATTTCCCGAATCCTGACAAAAATACCTACGTTTTGATGTATAATTTGTCTACTGTAGAGTGAAATTGAGCGAGTAAAGGTCAAGTTGTTCGGAGTTTTGAAATCTTTAAAAAAGCTAGAGTGGGCCACTCTAGCGGTTGGAGAATTCCGTCATTGACTTTCATTGTAAACGATGATTTCGCTGATTTTTGGACATGAGCTTTGAGGAGGAACTGTGAAGAGAGATAAAAGATATCCACATTCCCGTTTTCACTTCTTGAGTAGGTCACAGAATATATCTACAAACTGGAAGTTAAACGGTGTTCGTAGGTGCAAGCATGCGACACAGTACCGCATTGAAAATGGTCATTTGGAGGCTTTTTGAGGCTTTCTTTCTACCCGACTCCAGTCATTTCCTATGGGGTTTTTTGGGGGTGGTTTTTTTCGCTAATTTTGTTGCCATGGTAACTCGAAACCCCAATAAAATAGTACAGACACATCTCGTAATCGAGCACAGTTTGATAACCTATATTGTGGGGTGCCTCCTACAGTTCTGGCTGCATTTTTATCGTGATGTAAGAAAAATAAAGAATAACTAGAAAAATTTTCTGAAGAAATTTAGCAAGGCGCCTGCCCTTGGTGCGTACCGTACCGTCAGAAAAGCAACAGGAAGCAACATCTGCGAATTTAAGTTCCTACAGTCTTCACAGCCCTCGCAGCGGCCGTTGAAAGGTGCCATGTTTAGTCAACGGACCTCCAGGAGCCTCTTGCTAGCAGCGTTGTCATGGAGACTCACTGACAGCTACAGCCGCTCTCTGTCTGTAAAGGCAGAAGAACTCTGGCCAAAGCAGCTGTGGTAGGACTTCCTAAAGCTATTTCGGTTAGCAACATGCTACGGTTTACGCTAGCAGGCTGTGGTCAGTATCACAGGTGATGTTACTCTGTTAGTTTTGGTTGAAATCCTGTAACTGA
>NW_023397342.1:0-40170 GCF_011125445.2 Fundulus heteroclitus | reverse complement strand
ATAAAAATATCCACATGCCGTTTCACTTCTAGTAGTTCACAGAGATATCTAGCAAACTGGAAGTTAAACGTGTTCGTAGTGAAAGCATGACGACACAGTACAGCTTTGAAAATGGTAATTTTGAGGCTTTTTTGAGGCTTTCTTTCTACCCGACGCCATTGATTAGTATGGGTTTTTGGGGGTTGGGTGTTTCGCTAATGTTTGTTGCCATGGTAACCTCGAAATCCCCATAAAAGTAGTAGCACCCATCTCGAGATCGACCACATGTTTTGATGCCTATATTGTGGGGGTGCACGCTAAGGTTCGTGCCCCATTAATCGTGAAAGAAGAGATAATACCGAACTAGAAAATTTCTGAAGAATTTAGCATGCGCCGCCACTGGTTCCATACCGTACCGTCAGAAATAGCAACAGGCTAACACTGCGAATATCAGCTTCCTACGGTCTTCACAGGCCTCGCAGCGGCCGTTGAAAAGTGACATGTTAAGTCAATGGACCTCCTAGGAGCCTCTTGCTAGCAGCGTTGTCATGGGACTCACTGACGCTACAGCCCTCTCTGTCTGTAAAGGTTGAAGAACTCTGGCTAAGCAGCTGTTGGTAGGAACCTTCCAAAGCTATTTCCGGTTAGCAACATGCTAACGTTTAGCCGCAAGCATGGCTGTGTTCAGTATCACCGGGTGATGTTACTCTGTTAGTTTTGGTTGAAATCCTGTACTGAGAAGTGCCTAAAAGGGAGAAAATCCTAAAACTCACCAAATCTGTCAAGCAGAAGTTTGTACAGGCTTCCTAGAGCTACTTCCGGTTAGCAACATGCTAACCGTTAGCCGCTAGTATGGTTGTGTTTGGTATCACTGGGTGAGTGTACTCTGTTAGTTTGGTCCAAATCCTGTACTGGGATGAGCCTCAAATAGGGAGAAAAAACGTGTTTGTCACGTTTGCCATGGTAACTCAAAATGGCGGGTGGTAAAAGAAAATACTTCATGTGATCAGCACACATGTTTTGATATACACAATGTGGGGGATTATAATACAAAACTCCAAGTCTTCCACACCGGCGAACGATCCCACGACCTCTTGCATGCAAAGCTGCGCTTTCCATCTGAGCTACACTGCAGTGCCATATATGGGCATGCATTATTGGGACCATAAGGGGTTTGGTCCCCCATTGAAAAGCATTGGATGTTTGATACCTCATAACTTGGAGATGCTTTATGTGACGTAGCCCAAATTTCTTGTGGAGCTTTCTCTTTAAAGGAAGTACAGACTCTGTGAAGCAGAAGTTGGTGAGACCTTCCTTAGAGCTACTTCCGGTTAGCAACATGCTAACCATTAGCCGCTAACATAGTGGTTCAGTATCACCGGGGTGATTGTACTCTGTCAGTTTTGGTCCAAATCCTGTACTGGGAAGTGCCTCAAATAGGGGTGCCAATACTTAATGTCACCAAACGTGACCAAAGTTCATGGGTCAGATTGGCCCTCCTTTAGCAAACTCAGCCTCACCCCACATCTGGGCCCAGAACGCAACATTTGACCAAAATGTTGTGTAGTGCTATTTTCCCACATGTGGGTGGTGCTGTATTGGCCAAGTGGGTCGTGTCTAGGCATCATGCCAGGTCCTGTTGGAAAGCAAAGACCCAATTGGAAAGCATGTAAAATCCAAAATGGGACAGTAAACTGACACATGGCTGAAAGTCACATGAAAAATTTGAAAATGTTAAGATGAAGTGGACTGTGCGAATTTTAGATTTCTACATTAATCACAGCCGCTGCAGCTGGCGGCGAAAGTTGCCATTCTATCTCAACTGGAAATGTCCTCCCACTGGCCCTCAGAGTTCCGTCGTCATGGAAACTCACTGACACAGCTGCAGCGGGCCAGTTCTAAAAAGTGCAGACACTTGGTGTCCAAGTCTGCCTATTGGAGTTATAATGGAGAACTTTACCTCGAACAACGCCACGATTTCTCCGGAACCGTAAATGGTAGAGACGTAATTTTTTCTGTGTTTATTTCGTAAAGGATAGGGGAAGAAGACTTGCTATCGGTTTTTGCTGGAAAAAAGTTTAATAAAGGCGTAAAAAAATTATGATCTAAAGGACATTTTTATGAAATTTCAGAAATCCTCTGAAAATGATCCCGAACAAATCGCTCTGGCTAAAAAAGTATAAGAGATATCAAAATAATTCTTTCACTGTGAGTATCAGCAGGCTTTTGATGACTATGTAGCTCATTTTCATATTTTTACAAAAATCGGTGTAGGCACAGCGACGATGTAAAAAAGTGGATGATGTGGGAAAATGCAGCTCCAAAGCGATTTCAGGATTTTGCACATTCGCTACTCCCGAACAAATTGTTCCTGTGGAAAAACCGTAACAGTTATCCACAAAATTCATTTTTCTTGAGTGCCAGAAGGGTTGGGACATTCATGTGTGAAAGTCTCATGTCTGTACATAAAACGGTTTAGGAGTAGCGACGATGCGAAAACATGTGATGTTTTGGATTTTTAGACGTCATTTTTCAAAACCGCTCCATAGGAAATGAATGGGGGAGGTTTCGGGTTTGTGTCGCTCTGAGGTGATTTGCGAAAAATCTATAAATGCCACACCAATGAGGGTTACATTTCCCGAATCCTGACAAAAATACCTACGTTTTGATGTATAACTTGTCTACGTAGAGTGAAAATTGAGCGAGGTAAGGTCAAGTTGTTCGGGAGTTTTGAAATCTTTAAAAAAGCTAGAGTGGGCCACTCTAGCGGTTGGAGAATTCCGTCATTGACTTTCATTGTAAACGATGATTTTGCTGATTTTTGGACATGAGCTTTGAGGAGTACTTGTGAGGAGACGATAACAGATATCCACATCCCGTTTTCACTTCTGAGTAGTTCACAGATATATCTACAAACTGGAAGTTAAACGGTGTTCGTAGGTGAAAGCATGACGACACAGTACAGCGTTGAAAATGGTCATTTTGAGGCTTTTTTTTCCCCCCGACTCCATTCATTCCTATGGGTTTTTTTGGGGTGGGTTTTCGTTAATTTTGTCGCCATGGTAACTCGAAACCCCAATAAAAGTAGTAGCACACTATTGCCGACCGAACCGCACGTTTTGATACCTATATTGTGGGGGTGCAAGCTACGGTTCGGGCCGCATTGACGCACAAATAATTAAGAATATTAATAACTAGAAAAATTTCTGAAGAAATTTAGCAAGGCGCCTGCCACTTGGTGCGTACCGTACCGTCAGAAATAGCAACAGGAAGCAACACTGCGAATTTCAGCTTCCTACGGTCTTCACAGCCCTCGCAGCGGCCGTTGAAAGGTGCCATGTTAAGTCAATGGACCTCCTAGGAGCCTCTTGCTAGCAGCGTTGTCATGGAGACTCACTGACAGCTGCAGCCCTCTCTGTCTGTAAAGGCAGAAGAACTCTGGCTAAGCAGAAGTTGATATGACCTTCCTAAAGCTATTTCCGGTTAGCAACATGCTAACGGTTAGCCGCTAGCATGGCTGTGTTCAGTATCACCGGGTGATGTTACTCTGTTAGTTTGGTTGAAATCCTGTACTGAGAAGTGCCTAAAAAGGGAGAAAATCCTAAAATTCACCAAATCTGTCAAGCAGAAGTTTGTACAGGCTTCCTAGTGCTAATTCCGGTTAGCAACATGCTAACCGTTAGCCGCTAACATGGTTGTGTATGGTATCACTGGGTGAGTGTACTCTGTCAGTTTGGTCCAAATCCTGTACTGGGATGTGCCTCAAATAGGGAGAAAAAACGTCATTTATAACGTTGCCATGGTAACTCAAAATGGCGGGTGGTACAAAAAATACTTCATGGGATCAGCACACATGTTTTGATATTCACACTGTGAGGATTATAATACAAAACTCCAAGTTTTCCATACCGGGAATCGATCCCACGACCTCTTGCATGCAAAGCCTCCACTTTCCATCTGTGCTACACTGTAGCGCCATATATGGGCATGCATTATTGGAAACATAAGTGGTTTGATCCAAAATGGCACAGAAAACTGACACATGGCTGAAAGTCACATGGAAATTTTAAAATGTTAAGAGGAAGTGACTGTGCGAATTTCAGATTTCTACATTAATCACAGCCACTGCAGTGAGCGATGAAAGTTGCCATTGTATCTCAATGGAGCGTCTAGCTCTGGCCCTCAGAGTTCCGTCGTCATGGAAACTCACTCACACACCTGCAGCGGCCGAAGTGCAGACACTTTGGTCACAATAAGTCCCATTGGATTATAATGGAGAACTTTGCCTCGAACAACGCACGATTTCTCCGGAACCGTAAATGGTAGAGACGTAATTTTTTCTGTGTTTATTTCGTAACGGATAGGGGAAGAAGACTTGCTATCGGTTTTTGCTGGAAAAAGTTTAATAAAGGCGTAAAAAATTATGATGTAAAGGACATTTTTATGAAATTTCAGAAATCCTCTGAAAATGATCCCGAACAAATCGCTCTGGCTAAAAAAGTATAAGAGATATCAAAATAATTCTTTCACTGTGAGTATCAGCAGGCTTTTGATGACCATGTAGCTCATTTTCATATTTTTACAAAAATCGGTGTAGGCACAGCGACGATGTAAAAAAGTGGATGATGTGGGAAAATGCAGCTCCAAAGCGATTTCAGGATTTTGCACATTCGCTACTTCCCGAACAAATTGTTCCTGTGGAAAAACCGTAACAGTTATCCACAAAATTCATTTTTCTTGAGTGCCAGAAGGGTTGGGACATTCATGTGTGAAAGTCTCATGCGTGTACATAAAACGGTTTAGGAGTAGCGACGATGCGAAAACATGTGATGTTTTGGATTTTTAGACGTCATTTTTCAAAACCGCTCCATAGGAAATGAATGGGGGAGGTTTCGGGTTTGTGTCGGTCTGAGGTGATTTGCGAAAAATCTATAAAGGCCACACCAATGAGGGTTACATTTCCCGAATCCTGACAAAAATACCTACGTTTTGATGTATAATTTGTCTACATAGAGTGAAAATTGAGTGAGTAAGGTCAAGTTGTTCGGAGTTTTGAAATCTTTAAAAAAGCTAGAGTGGCCCACTCTAGCGGTTGGAGAATTCCGTCATTGACTTTCATTGTAAAAGATGATTTCGCTGATTTTTGGACATGAGCTTTGAGGAGTAACAGTGAAGAGACGATAAAAAATATCCATATGCCGTTTTCACTTCTGAGTAGTTCACAGATATATCTACAAACTGGAAGTTAAACGGTGTTCGTAGGTGAAAGCATGACGACACAGTACAGTGTTGAAAATGGTCATTTTGAGGCTTTTTTGAAGCTTTCTTTCTACCCGACTCCATTCATTCCTATGGGTTTTTTGGGGGTGGTTTTTCGCTAATTATGTTGCCATGGTAACTCGAAATCCCAATAAAAGTAGTAGCACACATCTCGTAATCGAGCCACAGGTTTTGATACCTATATTGTGGGGGTGCACGCTACAGTTCGGAACGCATTAATCGTGACGGAAGAAGAAGTAAAGAATAACTAGAAAAATTTCTGAAGAAATTTAGCAAGGCGCCTGCCACTTGGTGCGTACCGTACCGTCAGAAATAGCAACAGGAAGTAACACTGCAAATTTCAGGTTCCTACGGTCTTCACAGCCCTCGCAGCGGCTGTTGAAAGGTGCCATGTTAAGTCAATGGACCTCCTAGGAGCCTCTTGCTAGCAGCGTTGTCATGGAGACTCACTGACAGCTACAGCCCTCTCTGTCTGTAAAGGTTGAAGAACTCTGGCTAAGCAGCTGTTGGTAGGACCTTCCTAAAGCTATTTCCGGTTAGCAACATGCTAACGGTTAGCCGCTAGCATGGCTGTGTTCAGTATCACCGGGTGATGTTACTCTGTTAGTTTGGTTGAAATCCTGTACTGAGAAGTGCCTAAAAAGGGAGAAAATCCTAAAATTCACCAAATCTGTCAAGCAGAAGTTTGTACAGGCTTCCTAGAGCTAATTCCGGTTAGCAACATGCTAACCGTTAGCCGCTAACATGGTTGTGTATGGTATCACTGGGTGAGTGTACTCTGTCAGTTTGGTCCAAATCCTGTACTGGGATGTGCCTCAAATAGGGAGAAAAAACGTCATTTATAACGTTGCCATGGTAACTCAAAATGGCGGGTGGTACAAAAAATACTTCATGGGATCAGCACACATGTTTTGATATTCACACTGTGAGGATTATAATACAAAACTCCAAGTTTTCCATACCGGGAATCGATCCCACGACCTCTTGCATGCAAAGCCTGCACTTTCCATCTGTGCTACACTGTAGCGCCATATATGGGCATGCATTATTGGAAACATAAGTGGTTTGATCCAAAATGGCACAGAAAACTGACACATGGCTGAAAGTCACATGGAAATTTTAAAATGTTAAGAGGAAGTGACTGTGCGAATTTCAGATTTCTACATTAATCACAGCCACTGCAGTGAGCGATGAAAGTTGCCATTGTATCTCAATGGAGCGTCTAGCTCTGGCCCTCAGAGTTCCGTCGTCATGGAAACTCACTGACACACCTGCAGCGGCCGAAGTGCAGACACTTTGGTCACAATAAGTCCCATTGGATTATAATGGAGAACTTTGCCTCGAACAACACACGATTTCTCCGGAACCGTAAATGGTAGAGACGTAATTTTTTCTGTGTTTATTTCGTAACGGATAGGGGAAGAAGACTTGCTATCGGTTTTTGCTGGAAAAAGTTTAATAAAGGCGTAAAAAATTATGATCTAAAGGACATTTTTATGAAATTTCAGAAATCCTCTTAAAATGGTCCCGAACAAATCGCTCTGGCTAAAAAAGTATAAGAGATATCAAAATAATTCTTTCACTGTGAGTATCAGCAGGCTTTTGATGACCATGTAGATCATTTTCATATTTTTACAAAAATCGGTGTAGGCACAGCGACGATGTAAAAAAGTGGATGATGTGGGAAAATGCAGCTCCAAAGCGATTTCAGGATTTTGCACATTCGCTACTCCCGAACAAATTGTTCCTGTGGAAAAACCGTAACAGTTATCCACAAAATTCATTTTTCTTGAGTGCCAGAAGGGTTGGGACATTCATGTGTGAAAGTCTCATTCCTGTACATAAAACGGTTTAGGAGTAGTGACGATGCGAAAACATGTGATGTTTTGGATTTTCAGACGTCATTTTTCAAAACCGCTCCATAGGAAATGAATGGGGGAGGTTTCGGGTTTGTGTCGGTCTGAGGTGATTTACGAAAAATCTATAAAAGCCACACCAATGAGGGTTACATTTCCCGAATCCAGACAAAAATACCTACGTTTTGATGTATAATTTGTCTACATAGAGTGAAAATTGAGTGAGTAAGGACAAGTTGTTCGGAGTTTTGAAATCTTTAAAAAAGCTAGAGTGGCCCACTCTAGCGGTTGGAGAATTCCGTCATTGACTTTCATTGTAAACAATGATTTCGCTGATTTTTGGACATGAGCTTTGAGGAGTTACTGTGAAGAGACGATAAAAAATATCCATATGCCGTTTTCACTTCTGAGTAGTTCACAGATATATCTACAAACTGGAAGTTAAACGGTGTTCGTAGGTGAAAGCATGACAACACAGTACAGCGTTGAAAATGGTCATTTGGAGGCTTTTTTGAAGCTTTCTTTCTACCCGACTCCATTCATTCCTATGGGTTTTTTGGGGGTGGTTTTTCGCTAATTATGTTGCCATGGTAACTCGAAATCCCAATAAAAGTAGTAGCACACATCTCGTAATCGAGCCACAGGTTTTGATACCTATATTGTGGGGGTGCACGCTACAGTTCGGAACGCATTAATCGTGACGGAAGAAGAAGTAAAGAATAATAAATAGTCCGTTTAGAGGTGAATAGTAATAGGTGCCTCCATGCATTTGCATGGGAGGCAGTGCTGTGCTTCGCACAGCACTGCCTCCTCATTGCAAATGCTATGGCAGGCGCCTAATAAATAGTCCGTTTAGAGGTGAATAGTAATAGGTGCCTCCATGCATTTGCATGGGAGGCAGTGCTGTGCTTCGCACAGCACTGCCTCCTCATTGCAAATGCTATGGCAGGCGCCTAATAATAAAGAAGCCGTTTAGAGGTGCATAGTAATAGGCCCTGCCCATGCATTTGCATTGGGAGGCAGTGCTGTGCTTCGCACAGCACTGCCTCCTCATTGCACATGCAAGGCAGGCGCCTAATAAGATATAGTCCGTTTAGAGGTGCATAGTAATAGGCCCTGCCCATGCATTTGCATTGGGAGGCAGTGCTGTGCTTCGCACAGCACTGCCTCCTCATTGCACATGCAAGGCAGGCGCCTAATAAAGAGACGCCTTTAGAGGTGAATAGTAATAGGCCCTGCCCATGCATTTGCATTGGGAGGCAGTGCTGCAATGCAAGGCAGGAGCCTAATAATAAATAAGCCGTTTAGAGGTGAATAGTAATAGGTGCCTCCATGTATTTGCATGCATGTGCATGCATTTGCATGGGAGGCACCTCCTCATTGCAAATGCTATGGCAGGCGCCTAATAATAATATAGAGTCCGTTTAGAGGTGAATAGTAATAGGCCCTGCCCATGCATTTGCATGGGAGGCCTCCTCATTGCAAATGCTATGGCAGGCGCCTAATAAAGAGTCTGTTTAGAGGTGCATAGTAATAGGTGCCTCCATGCATTTGCATGGGAGGCTGCTGTGTGGAGCACAGCACTGCCTCCTTATTGCGAACGCTATGGCAGGCACTTAATAAAGAGAGTGGTTTAGAGGTGAATAGTAATAGGTGCCTCCATGCATTTGCAATGAGGAGGCAGTGCTGTGCGAAGCATCTTATATGGCAAGCACCTAATAAGATATAGTCCGTTTAGAGGTGAATAGTTATAGGTGCCTCCATGCATTTGCATGGAGGCACCTATATTACATCAAAACATGCTTCGCACAGCACTGCCTCCTCATTGCAAATGCTATGGCAGGCGCCTAATAAAGAGTCCGTTTAGAGGTGAATAGAAATAGGCCCTGCCCATGCATTTGCATGGGCAGGGCCCAGTCACTTAAACAGTATCAGAGGGACTTTAATCTCTGAATATACTTTGTATTCGTAGTATTTTTGTTTTTCTAATATTACAAGTTTATTTTCGTATTCCTTTAGCTTCATTCTGAATTTATTCTCCTAAAGAATAAAAATATTTAAAATAATCTAACCTGGCCCTATTACTCCAGGAGTGAAATAATTCTGCAAACTGTGACTATTCTGGAAATGTTCCCTCTTAATTCTCATAATATGACGTTTTTCTCATAACATTATCACTTTTGTGTTTATTTTTAATTTATTTTTTACTTTACTGACCTAGGACTTTTTTTCTCATATTATTAATTTTACCTCTTTAATACTCCCCCAAAAAGTCTGTTCCTATGGTTCACATGTGACACGGTTTTATGAAATAATGAAGACCACAATGTTTAGATTTAACAAATCGATCCTTATATTCAAAACACATACACACACAAATATATATATATATATATCTTGTATCTGCCTTCTATAGATATGTAAAAGGCAGATACAAGTAGTGAAATCAGCCAGAATTCATTTCCATGCAGCACAGGAATGACGCATCTTTTCTGATTCACGTTCACAATAACAGAACTCAACTTTTTTCTGCCACATACAATATGGCAGTGACGTTGACGTTGACGTGCGAACCTGTGCCCTATGACGCGTCTAAGTATATGATGTCTGTAGCTTGACCCCCAGGGAAGCATTTGTCCAAACACCCTGGAGAGGACATAGAAAACAGGTAAGTCACCAACTCCTAACACTTTGTTTAGTCTCACACTTCTCACAGATTCTACACCACCATTTGCTTAAGTTTCCAGACAGTAGACCTTAGCTTCAAATAACAATTCTTCTTTCCACAGACATCCACCCCATTTCCTAATGGGGAGCAGCTGTGCAAGAAGATTTAAAAAAGTGAAAAAAGTGAAATTGGTAGAGATTTCCATCTGTTAGGATCCTGTTCTATCATTTTTAAAAGAGAGATGTGAGCAAAGTAGCTGCCCCTCTAACCAAACTCACTTCTTCTAATATCCCGTTTTCATGGCTGGCTGAAGCTGAACAGACTTTTTGTAGACTAACGAGGCTATTTACCTGTGCTCCAGTGCTCCCCCGTCCTGACTCTTCCAGACAGTTTGAGCTGGAAGTGGATGCTTCTGAGTCAGGAGTGGGTGCCGTCCTCTCTCAGTGTCATCCAGAGACTCACAAACTTCACCCCTGTGCTTTCCTCTCCAGGTGACTCTCAGCAGCTGAACAGAACTATGATGTTGAGAATCGCGAGCTGTATGCTATTGTGTTAGCGTTACAGGAGTGCAGACACTGGGTGGAAGGATTCAAACACCCATTCCTCATCTGGACAGACAATAAAATTCTGTCTTATCTTAATTTTGCTAAAACACCATCCAGAGGTAACTGTCATCCTCACTATTGTTGACCGTTTCTCAAAATCTGTTAATTTCGTCCATCTCCCTAGGTTGTCTACTGCTCTTGAGACTGCGGACTTTCTGGTATTGCATGTTTTTTGGATTCACAGGATCCCAGTGGACATTGTTTCTGATCGAGGCCTCCCATTTACCTCTCATGTGTGGCGGGCATTTTGCAGAGCTATTGGCGCTACCTGAAGATTAACATTCAAATACCACCCTCAATTCAATGGCCAGACAAAGCAGGCCAATCAGGACTTGGAGGCAGCTCTCTGGTGTGTCTCAGCCAGGCATCTCTCTTCATTGAGCATCCAGTTGCCATGAATCGAATATGCCCCTTGTCAGCTCGGCCAAAGGTGTGTCCCCATTCATGGCAGCTAATGGTTTTCAGCTGGCTTTCTGTTGCCCACCAAGGACCGTGACATTGCAGTGCCTTCAGTGCAAGCTCATCTTCGTTGAGTTCAAGATGTTTGTGTAGTGCCATTGAGCCATGATGATTAAAACAAAATCAGATTGGATTGGGAGAAACCTCAATCGGGACCGTCACAGGCACAAATAACCTCCCCTCTCAGCAGGGGTTCCCTGTTGCTATAAAACTTTTCCTCCACAGGACAAATCTCAGTCTGCTTCTTCTTGCTGGAACCCTTGAGGGGGGGCTGCCACCCCTTCTTCACCTTCCTTCCTCCTTAAGACAAAAGGGGGAGAGGGGAACGGGCCTGAACCACGATGGGCCTGAAAGATGCACCATCCAGCACCTTGGAGAAATCTCTCTTCGCCCGGGGACATGAAATCAGAGTTAAGTCTACTGTCTTAACCTCAGCATCAGGAGCAGGAGGGCAGAATCCTACCATGCAGAAACAGCTTTGTTTATTTCTCTTTAGCCATTGGAGAGCGGACTCCAGACGGAGCTGAAAAACCGCAAAGGAGCCACCTCCCCATGCTGAGAGGAAAATCAGCTGAAATAGAGACTGCGTGGACTGTGGGTCGAGGCCTTCCCCCCCAACCACATGTTGCCGTTTCGCCAAGCTGCCTGACCACGCTGTCAGTAAGCTCATATCTGCATTGTTCCACAGCTAAAGGAACAATGGTTCCCCTTTTACTGCCTTCCTTGGTTGACCAACGTAGACTGAACTCACACGAGACACTGACAGGTTGGACAGAGGGACCCAAAGGAAAAGGTTAAATGGTTTATTGGGAAATGTTGTTTGATGTGTTACACATGGTTGCTTTAAAACAAAGAGCTAACGGAGATAGCTCATTGCTAGCCTTCTCTACCATGTCATTTTCAAGTGTGTTTTTATGGTTATAACAAAGAATATCTCCACAAGGGTTTCATACATTCATAGGACATTAATGTTTACGTTATCTGGCCCAATCATTATGACTAAAATAAAAACCAAAGCTTTTATTTGTTAGCGCCGAATGTCCGCTAGCCAAAATGCTATTAGCTTCTGGTAGCTTCCGATTTCCGGACATTCAAAGGAGCTAATTTCCGGTTCCAGTTTTTCAACAAAAGCCCGTTCTAAGCATAAAGCTTGTTTGTTCTGCCCTGCCATCGTTGGATAGTGCTTTGAGCCTTATTCCCGCATTAATATGGAATATTAATGTCGATTTAAAGGCGTTTTGGCAACTTTAAAGTAACCGATTTTAGCAACCGATCGCCGCAGCGCCCCCTAGCTCCCGGAGGTATTGCATTGATAAATTCAAGTGCTCCTAAGGTAATCATTTTACTGAGCAAATCAGTCTTTAGAATGTTATTTACTGAAAATAATGTTCGTGTTAATTTGGGATTTGCATTGTGAATGGGTTGAAACACTTGTCAAGTGTTGTTTTGAATTAGCCAAGCTAACTTAAAGGTATACTATGCAACCAGGGTTGATTTTCCAACGAGGCTTCCCCCAGAGGGCGAAAGTAAAAGTGCACTGTCGTAAAGATGCTCAGCTGTTCTCCTGGCTTCTCCGTCAAGCCAGGCGCGGTTGTTTTGAGCTTAGCAGACAGGCGAACGCAACGAAAAGTAAAAAAAACGACAGTACAAACAATGACTAACACAGTGAAAGTATGAACATCAGGCTTCCCGCAGGCTATCTTGGCGAGGCGGCCGCCTCGCCGCGGCCGCCGCGGTAGCGTCTCGCCAACATTAAAAAAAATAAAATAAAAAAATAAAATAAATAATAATAATAATAGTAATAATAATAATAATAAAACTCGATATGCTTGCATGTTTATTTGACGTTAACACGCGGTTCTTTGTTGTTGCTTTCGCGCGTGCATATAGTGAATGGCAGGGAAAAAACACATGGAGTTCTCGCCGTAAAGCAAGATTGACTCTCGCGGTCTTGCACGAGACTTCTGAGCCTGTGGGTGCGGGCCGAGGGCTCTTGCAATTGCAAGTGCGGTATTTCCCCCACAGAACACCAGGGCGGCCGAGAAAACCTTTGTTCGACCTGATTTAATCATCCAAAACGGTATACAACACATTAATTAACTGAAAAATGTTGCATAGTATGCCTTTAACCTCAATTCACTTGGTTCTTTAACCTAAACAAAATATTATTTCATCAAATAATGTTTTGTTTAACTCAGTATTCGCATTGTGAATGGATTGAAACACATGCCGAATGTTTTTCAAAATTAGTAAAGCTAATTCAGCTCCATTCCATGCTTTTTGGAATCAGATCTGCAGTGAACGGGATTCACTGAATTATTCTGATTATGATCAACCACTTTTGTTTAGTTTTTTGTTTACCTTTGCATGTAAATAGTTCCTTAGGTTAGTTTCTTATTATCTTCATTTTGCTTAGTAGTTTAGTTAAGTTTCACTAGCCTAGTAGAGAGGATTTATTGACTGAAATATTGTGTTAATTCAGAAAAACAGCATTACATAGTGATGTTCTCTGAATGTTTATTTTATTTCTGTTATTAAATTCTTGAGTTTGAAAAGAGGTTGTCACTCCTTTATTCTATGTGTGTGCAGAGTTTGCTGTTAAAAGATTGCTAGTGCTCGAATTCATCCATTTCAACCATTGTCTTGATATCAGCTTAAGAGCTGATTATCACCAGACAATACTTAACAGACAGAGAGTTATTTATGAAACATTAAATAACTTTAAACTGTATAATTGCACAGCATGTGGAAGCCCACCCAGGCAGTGCTCACTCGTTCTGCTAGCAGATAAACTTTGCTCTCCTGCCAGCCAGTACCAACCGGGTCAAAAGGTGGGGTTATGCACACGGGATCTCCCCCTGCAGGTGAAGTCACGGAAGCTTGCTCCCTGTTATATTGACCCATTTAAGGTAGAGAGAGTAATTAAGCCATCTGCTGTGAGACTGAAATTGCCTGACTCCATGCACATTCTCCCAATTTTCTTTGTGTCTCCCCAGTGCCCTTAGCCCTCTGGCCGAACCCCCTCCTCCCACCCTGACCATTGATGACCATTCTGCCTTCATTGTGTACGAGATCTTGGATGTGAGGTGTCTGGGACGTGGTTTTCAGTATCTTGTGGCCTGGTAGAGGTACAGTCTGAATCCTGGATTTCTTGTGATCTCGAGTCCACAGTTATTAAATTACTTCTATCGTTAGTTCCCTGATAAGCCTGGACCGATGCCTGGAGGTACTCTGGTGTGTAACTGTGGGTGTGGTTTGGGTGAGCTCTCTCACTTGGATAGCTGTGGCTTGTGGAGGAGCTGGCTGCACACACCTGAGACCTATTTTCATCTGGGGCAGTATTTAGAGCTTGGCCTGCTGTGTGCTTACTGCCAGATGGTCACCGCTTAGCTGGTAGATCAGCTTGTGTTCTTTCTAGAGAAACCTACCATTACTACCACTTTGAGATTTTCTATGGCTACCTTACCTGGGCTCTTTATCTACAGGATCCAGCTCCACACCAATCTTCCAGCAATCCAGCCACACCGTCCACCTCCCTCATCTCCAGCTGCTACCCCCATGTGAGCTTGTCTGCCTCCACAACCTGCCCCTGTGTATGGAGACGCCACCTCTAACATTTTCCTCAGTTTCAAATAAACTGTCATTGAGCTCCTTCCCCTACATCTGGTTATCTGCATTTTGGGGCCAGCACCCCCGGAACACAACACTACAATTCTTTTAAACATTTAACTCTCAGTTTTCCTCATCCAAACTGCAAAGAACTGAATCCTCTTCTGTGTGTTGTTTTGTATAGTTCACCAGGCCCTTACTCTCAATTATTAGATCAATCTTATCTAATTTTGTGTTATACACTGACAAGGTTATTATAGTGAAGGATTTTAATATTGATGTTGACACTGAATTTGATAACAATAATGTAGACTTTAAAACTGTCCTAGATTCAATTGGCTTTGCTCAAAAGGCATTCCCCTTCATACTTTGGACCTTGTACTGACATATGTCATTGATGGTGAAGAATTAACAGTATTTTCTCACAACCCTGTCCTATCTGACCATTTTTAATAACCTTTGAGTTCAATTTAACTGAGTTCTCCACCCCCAAAACAAAGTTTCATTATAGTAGATCTTTATCAGATAATGTAGTATCAAACTTTAAAGAGTCTGTCAATACTTTCATTAATTTCCTCAGTATCACAGAAATGCCCAGCAGATGGCAACAATGGTTTTTCATCCCATTCACAAATTGACGCTGTTGTTGACAGAATCACTTCCTCATCATTAGACAATGCATCTCCCTTAAAAAAAGAAGGTGATTATTCACAGGAAACTGGCTCCCTGGTTTAATTTAGAGCTGCATTCTTTGATGCACAATGTCAGGAAATTGGAGAGAAAAGGGTGCTCTGCACATCTAGAGGGATCCTACCTAATGTGGAAAAACAGTCTGCTAATGTATAAAAAGACCCTTCACAGAGTTAGAGTAGCATATGTTCCATCATTAATAGGGGGGAAGAAAAATAATCCTAGGTTTCTCTTTAGTACAGTTGCCGAATTTACCCAGAGCCATATCTCTTGTTTGTCTCTCTTGTTGTGTCTCTGCTCTGTCTTCTCTAACACCCATTCAGCCGAGGTAGATGACCGTTCATACTGAGCCTAGTTCTGCTGGAGGTTTTCCTTCCCGTTAATAGGGAGTTTTTCTTTCCGCTGTTGCTTCATGCTTGCTCAGTATGAGGGATTGCTTAAAAGCCAGGGACAATGCAGACAACTCTCCCTGTGGCTCTACGCTTCTCCAGGAGTAAATGCTGCTTGTCGGGACTTTGATGCAATCAACTGGGTTCCCTTACATAGGATATTTTTGACCAATCTGTATAATCTGACCTAATCTATATAATATGATTCAATTTGACTTTGTAAAGTGCCGTGAGATGACATGTTTCATGAATTGGCGTTAGATAAACAAAATTGAATTGAATTGAATTCAAACTAAGTCATTTGAACATTTGTTCGGAGTCTGAGAGACCAAGCAGAAGTAGAGAGAGAGGGAATGAAAACAAACCCACAATTTTCTAATAGCAGATCAAAATGATCCACACAGTCGGAACCTTCTCTTTTTCTCTTGGGTTTCACATCAAAAAGCTTGGATTGGTTAAATTACACCTCTGATTCATTCTTTTGACAGAGATGCGTCCAACTGACGCGCTACCTTCAAAAGGAAATCACAATGAAAGTTAAGAAAGCAGAACTGGAAGCCACATTACTGGTTCTTCAACTCCAGTGTGATGTTCTCATTCCACATCCACCAACTCCACCCCTCCCCCCTACTTTACATCATGTCCTCCACAACCTGAGGAAACCAACTGTTATCTCTACAGTGTCCTTCACTCCTGACCTGGTGAGAAGACAGCTGACCAGGCTCCACTCTGGAAAAGCTGCAGGTCCTGATGGTGTATTTCCCGGGGTGCTAAAAGCTTGTGCCCACCAGCTCTGTGGAGTACTTAGCCAAGTCTTCAGCCTGAGCCTGTTCCTCTAGAGAGTCCCCGTGCTGTGGAAGACATCCTGCCTCGTTCCTGAGCCAAAGACGCCACGTCATAATGGCCCTCAGGACTACAGACCGGTGGCACTGACGTCCCATATCATGATGACCTTCGAGAGGCTAGTCCTGGAGCAGCTAAGGCCCATGGTCAGACCTTTCACTAATCCACTACAGTTCGCCTACCAGCCCCTCCTGGGGGTTGAGGACAGCATCATCTTCTTGGTGAACAGAGTCTACACTGATCTGGACAAGCCGGCGAGCACTGTGAGAATCATGTTCTTTGATTTCTCCAGTGCTTTCAACACCATTCTTCCAGCTGTACTGGGTAAGAAGATGACTGTGATGCAGATGGAGGCCCCCATCGTGTCCTGGATTGTTGATTACCTGATGGGCACACCACAGTATGTATGCCTACAGAACGGTGTGTCTGACAGGGTGGTCAGCAACACTGGGGCCCCTCAGGGCATTGTCCTCTCCCACTTCTTCTTCCCCTCTTCACCTCAGTCTTCAACTCAGAGTCCTGCCACCTTCAGAAGTTTTCTGATGACTCAGCAATAGTTGGCTGCAATGAAAAGGGTGATGAGAGTGAATATAGGACTGTGGTGGGCAACTTTGTCACTTGGAGTGAGCTGAATCATCTGAAGCTCAACGTGACAAAGACTAAGGAGCTAATAGTGGATCTGAGGAGGGCAAACACACCTGTGATCCCTGTTTCCATCCAGGGGGTCTCTGTTGACACTGTGTAGGAGTACAAGTACCTGGGAATGTACTTTAACAATCAGTTGGACTGGACCAAAAACACAGAGGCGATGTACAAAAAAGGCCAAAACCGACTCTTTTTCCTGAGGAGGCTGAGGTCTTTTAACATTTGTAGGACGATGCTGAGGATGTTTTATGAGTCTGTTGTGGCCAGCACAATCTTCTTTGCTGTCACATGCTGGTGTGGTGGGCTGAGGGTCGTGGACAACAATAGACTAAACAAACTGATCAGGAGGGCCGTTGATGTGGTGGGGGAGGAGCTGGACACTCTGACGACCGTGGCAGAGAGGAGGATGCTCTCCAGGCTTCAGTCCATCTTAGACAATGTCTCACACCCTCTGCATGACACATTGGCCCAGCAGGGGAGCTCCTTCAGCAGAACACTCGTATTACCCAGATGCACCACAGAGCGCCACAGGAAATCTTTCCCGCCTATTGTCATCAATCTCTACAACGCCTCCCTCTGAGAGTCAAACACCCCCTCTGTAATTATGATGCAGAGTTATAAAATTATTTATAATTACTGACATTTATCTATTCTTTTTGCTGTCTTTTGCGCATTCCTATTAACACTTTATTTTAGATCTGTATATATGTATGTATATACTGTATGTATATATATATATATATATATATATATATATATATATATATATATATATATTCTCCTCCGTTGTCTTCCGTTTTTCCGGGGTCGGGTCACGGGGGTAGCAGCTTCAGTAGGGAGGCCCAGACGTCCCTCTCCCCAGCCACTTGGGCCAGCTCTTTCGGGGGAATCCCAAGGCGTTCCCAGGCCAGCCGAGAGACATAGTCCCTCCAGCGTATCCTGGGTCTTCCCCTGGTCCTCTTCCCGGTGGGACGTGCCCGGAACACCTCACCAGGGAGGCGTCCAGGAAGCATCCTAACCAGATGCCCAAGCCACCTCAACTGGCTCCTCTCGACGTTGAGGAGCAGCGGCTCTACTCTGAGTCCTCCCCGGATGACTGACCTCCTCACCCTATCTCTAAGGGAGAGCCCAGACACACTACGGAGAAAACTTATTTCGGCCGCTCGTATCTGGGATCTCGTTTTTTTGGTCACGACCCAAAGCTCGTGACCATAGATGAGGGTAGGAACGTAGATTGACTGGTAAATCGAGAGCTTCAGCTTTTGGCTCAGCTCTCTCTTCACCACAACGGATCGGTACAGCGCCCGCTTCACAGCAGACGCCACACCAATCCCCCTGTCGATCTCCCGCTCCATCTTCCCCTCATTCGTGAACAAGACCCCAAGATTCTTGAACTCCTCCACTAGGGACAGCACATCCTCCCCAACTCGGAAGAGGAACTCTACCCTTTTGCGGCTCAAGTCCATGGTATCGGATTTGGAGGCACAGATTTTCTTCCCGGCCGCTTCGCACTCGGCTGCAAACCGCTCTAGTGAGAGCTGTAGATCACGCCCTGATGAAGCCAATAGGACCACGTCCGCGAATAGCAGAGACGCAATCCTGAGGCCACCAAAACGGACCCCCTCAACACCTTGGCTGCACCTAGAAATTCTGTCCATAAAAGTTGTGAACAGAATCGGTGACAAAGGGCTACCTTGGCGGAGTCCAACTCTCACCAGAAACGAGTCTGACTTAGGGCCGCAGGTCAGATGAAACGACAACAAAGTCGATCATTGAACTACGGCCTAGGGTGTCCTGGTGCCAAGGGCACATGTGGACACCCTTATGCTTGAACATGGTGTTTGTGATTGACAATCCATGACGAGCACAGAACTCCAACAACAGAACACCACTCGAGTTCAGATCAGATGGGCCTTTCCTCCCAACCCTGCCCCTCCAGGTCCCACTGTCATTTCTCACATGAGCATTGAAGTTTCCCAGCAAAACGAGGGAGTCCCCAGGAGTGGGTCTCTCCAGTACCCCCTCCAAGGACTCCAAAAAGGGTGGGTAATCTGAGCTGAAAATCTGGAGGGGTGGCCTCCCTCCACACGAATGCGGAGGGAGGCCACCCTTTTATTCACTAGGGTGCACCCCAACGTGCAGGCACCGAGTTGAGGAGCAACAGGTATGCCCACCCCAGCTTGGCGCCTCTCACCACCGGCAACTCCAGAGTGGAAAAATGTCCAACCCCTCTCAAGGAGACTGGTTCCAGAGCCAGAGCCATGCGTTGAGGTGAGACTGACTATCTCTAGTTGGAACCTCTCAACCTTGTGCACTAGCTCAGGCTCCTTCCCCACCAGTGAGGTGACATTCCACGTCCCAAGAGCCAGCTTCTGCAGCCGAGAATCAGAACGCCAAGTTCCCTGCCCTCTACTGCCACCCATTGCGCAATGCACCCGACCCCTTTGGCCCCTCCGATAGGTGATAAGCGCATTGGAAGGGAGACCCATGTCACCTCTTTAGGCTGAGCCCGGCCGGGCTCCATGGGTAAAAGCCCGGCCACCAGGCGCTCGCCAATGTGCCCCACCCCCAGGCCTGGCTCCAGAGTGGGGCCCCGGTGACCCGCGTCTGGGCGAGGGAACACAAAATCCATTTATTTTAATCATCATAAGGGGCTTTTCGGGCTGCTCTTTGTCTGGTCCCTCACCTAGGACCTGTCTACCTTGGGTGACCCTACTAGGGACTTAAAGCCCCTGACAGCATAGCTCCTAGGATTATTGGGACACTCAAACCCCTCCACCACTGTAAGGTGGCAGCCCCGGGAGGATATATATATATATATATATATATATATATATATATATATATATATATATATATATATGTATATATATATATATATATATATATATATATATATATATATATATATACACACTACCGTTCAAAAGTTTGGGGTAACCGAAACAGTTTTGTGTTTTCCATGAAAAGTCACACTTATTCACCACCATACGTTGTGAAATGAATAGAAAATAGAATAGAAATAATGAATCGTATTTGAAATAAGATTTTTTTTACGTCAAACTTTGCATTCGTCAAAGAATCCTCCATTTGCAGCAATTACAGCATTGCAGACCTTTGGTATTCTAGCTGTCAATTTGTTGAGGTAATCTGGAGAAATTTGCACCCCACGCTTCCAGAAACAGCTCCCACAAGTTGGATTGGTTGGATGGGCACTTCTTGCGTACCATACGGTCAAGCTGCTCCCACAACAGCTTAATGGGGTTCAGATCTAGTGACTGCGCTGGCCACTCCATTACCGATAGAATACCAGCTGCCTGCTTCTGCTCTAAATAGTTCTTGCACAATTTGGAGGTGTGTTTAGGGTCATTGTCCTGTTGTAGGATGAAATTGGCTCCAATCAAACGCTGTCCACTGGGTATGGCATGGCGTTGCAAAATAGAGTGATAGCCTTCCTTATTCAGAATCCCTTTTACCCTGTACAAATCTCCCACCTTACCAGCACCAAAGCAACCCCAGACCATCACATTACCTCCACCATGCTTAACAGATGGCGTCAGGCATTCTTCCAGCATCTTTTCATTTGTTCTGCGTCACACAAGCGTTCTTCTTTGTGATCCAAACACCTCAAACTTGGATTCATCCGTTCACAACACTTTTTTCCAGTCTTCCTCTGTCCAATGTCTGTTCTTTTGCCCAACTTAATCTTTTTCTTTTATTGGCCAGGCTCAGATATGGCTTTTTCTTTGCCACTCTGCCCTGAAGCCCAGAATTCCGCAGCCGCCTCTTCACTGTAGATGTTGACACTGGTGTTTTGCGGGTACTATTTAATGAAGATGCCAGTTGGGGACCTGTGAGGCGTCTGTTTCTCAAACTAGAGACTCTAATGTACTTATCTTCTTGCTCAGTTGTGCAACGCGGCCTCCCACTTCTTTTTCTACTCTGGTTAGAGCCTGTTTGTGCTGTCCTCTGAAGGGAGTAGTACACACGGTTGTAGGAAATCTTCAATTTCGTAGCAATTTCTCGCATGGAATAGCCTTCATTTCTAAGAACAAGAATAGACTGTCGAGTTTCAGATTAAAGTTCTCTTTTTCTGGCCATTCTGAGCGTTTAATTGACCCCACAAATGTGATGCTCCATATATATATATATATATATATAGCGTAAAACACTGGAGGGAGAATCCCTCCCTGCCAAAAACAGCTTTGTTTCTTTCTCTTCAGCGGTTACTGGAAAGGTGACTTGAGACGGCACGGATCAGCCTCCTTTACCCACTTCCAATGCCGAGAGAAAGAGGGAGCTGAAATACAGACCACCTGGAGCATCGGTCGAGCCCTCTCCCTGACCACATGCGGCGCTTGAAGGAACAACGGTTAAATGGTTTAATTTCATTTGGAAATGTTTTGTCTTTGAACAAAGGGCTAACGGAGGTAGCTCATGCTAGCCTTCGGTTTCATGGTATTGCTAATATAATTTGAGTGTCTTTTATGGTTATAACAAAGGTTATCTCCACAAGGGTTTCATACATTGATGGGACATTGATGTTTACGTTATCCAGCCCACTCATTATGACTAAAATAAAACCGAAGCTTTATTTGTTAGCACCGAAGGTCAGCTAGTCAAAATGCTATTATATTTTGGTAATTTCCAGTTCCGTTTTTTCTAAAAATGCCCGTTCCAAGAATAAAGCTTGATCGTTCTGCTCCGCCATCATAGATCTACGAGTCTTATTCCCGCATTAATATTGAATGTTAATGTCGGTTAAAAGGCAATTGTGGTAACTTTAAAGTAAGGTGACCAGATTTCTGAAATCAAATCTGGGGACATTTCTTGCTCGTGGATAAAAATCAATACATCTCATCAAGATGAAATTAGGAAACGGGGACAGTAATGGTTTCATTTATTTTTACATATTTATTAATATTTAAACAACAAAAATCAAGTGTAAAAGCCAGGAATAATCCTCTCCACACTTTTAGTATATCATAAGATGAATACAATTAATAAATAGTGTTAATAGAAAACTAGAACTTTGGGTTGAGGCAAAGTGATGGGGGTGGGAGTGGAGGGGTCTAAGGTGGTTAGCAGGGTTTTTCAATTTTGTGTAGCCCAAAGAGCTAGGCCACCTCCTAAGGGTAGAGTGACATAAGGAAAAGAAAAACCAATAAATACAAACATTTAGACTGTGGCTCTCTGTGAAGACAGAGTTCCTCAACCTTTTAAAAAAGTGCAACAAATACTTATTCTGCTCATGTCTACATACCTATGAGCAATAGGTTTTTCTGCATTAACATCAAAAAGAAGTAGCGGTCAAGCCCACAGGTAAAGGATGACACATGTTTCTTACTGTCACCTGGCCACATCAGGGGCCTGTGCATCTCAAATAAGCAGATTCATTTCTTTCCATAATGGGCTATAAGCACAGCTCCACTACTGCCTGAACCTCAGCAGCTCTTTTGTTTCCTTTCTTTCTTTACTGGACAAGCTGATTAATCCAGATGTGTCTGGCTGGTTACTGAAGTCAGACACACCTGGATTAATCAGGAGCTGCTGAGCTTCAGGAAGAAGTGGAGCTGTGCATGGAGCCTGTTTGGGACAAGAAAATGGGTTTTGGTGTTGTGAGGTGAAACAAAGGCACAGACTTGGAGACCCCTTGGATCAGTGTGCAGCATGAGCACGTATAAACTTACATAAAGGGTGTATAACTACATTATGTGTATGGTAGTAGTTGATGTGCCAGTATATTGTTTGCTCCTATAAGGTGAGATAACTCCGGTCAGTGAGTCGCTAACATGAGATCATCTCTGGTTTCTTCAAGGCCTTCTGTGTCTGAAGAGCCATCAGCCATGGTATCCAGAGGTCTGGATAAAATAAGAGGAGAAGAGAATATATTATGTGCAGAACTGACATTTTTAAGACACAAGAAAAAGATACAACTAATCTGCCTCTTAGTTCTGCCACAGCTAGGGAAGAGCAGTGAAATTCACGTTCAGTGCAGAGACTCAGAAAGAGGTTATATCCTCAGACAATTAGGCTTCTCAACTCAAACCTGAGTCACTCTGTTTTACATAGCAAACTTCACACACTACATTACTCAATACGTTACTTTATCACTTAAATCATGTCAACGCTTTATCACTTGAACTTTATTAATGCTCTAAGTAAAAAAAAATCCATTATCAATCGTTCTTTCCATCCTAAACCTAAGCCTGGAAGTCTATGCTCATAAATCAGCAAAACAACTTGTAATAACTCTACCAATAACTAACTATCTGAAATATAAACCAAAGCTCACCAATCAGTTCTAAAACATCTTTAGAGGAACCCTTGTTGATCCCTGGAGAACCAGCGTACCAGTTTAGCGCCTTACAAGGAGTTTTCAATTATTCTGTTACATTTTATCCAAGTGTCTTTTACTGATGTGAGCAGCAACTCGTGGTCTTGTCTTACTTTTTATTGATAATTTTTAACTTGGACAAAAACCAAACATTTATCACAGGATCAGCCCGATCCAAATACTTACCATGACACAGGGCTGCTCCCCCTGTAATAACGAATTTCCTCTTCTTCTTCTGTTTTAAAAGTGGTGCGCTCTTCTTCCTTTTCTTCTTCTTCTTCCTCTTCCTCTTCGTGTTTTAATGGCATCTGACATCCAAAAGGATCATTACCGCCATCTAGTGGTGCGCGCAGCGCAACCAGCTACCGTAACACATTTTCCCCCTCGGTAAAATCGGGGACATTTCCGGGGACAGCTGTAGCCGGGGACAGGTGGTTCAAAACGGGGACAGTCCCCGGAAATCGGGGACGTCTGGTCACCCTACTTTAAAGTAACCGATTTTGGCGACCGATCGCTGCAGCACCCCTAGCTTCCGGAGGTATCATTGCATTGATAAATTCAAGTGCTCCTAAGGTCATTATTTTACTGAGCAAATCATTCCTCAAAATGTTATTTCTTCAAATAATGTTTTGTGTAACTCAGGATTTGCATTGTGAATGGGTTGAAAGAAACACATGTCAAATGTTGTTCTGAATTAGTCAGAACCCGATTCACCTTCTTTAAGTTGAACTTTGGTTCTTTAACTTCTACAAAATATTATTTCATCAAATAATATTTAGTTTAACTAAGGATTCGCATTGTGAATGGATTGAAACACATTGAATGTGCATTCCATGCTTTTTGAATCAGATCTGCAGTGAATAGGATTCACTGAATTATTCTGATTATGATCAACCACTTTTGTTTTGCCTTTTGTCCTTTTTTTGCATGTAAATAGTTCCTTAGCTTAGCTTCTTTTTATATTCATTTTGCTTAGTAGTTTAGTTAAGTTTCACTAGCCAAGTAGAGAAGATTTGTTAATCGAAATATTGTGTTAATTCAGATAAATTCAATTCAATTCAATTCAATTTTATTTATATAGCGCCAAATCATGAAACATGTCATCTCAAGGCACTTTACAAAATCAAGTTCAATCATATTATACAGATTGGGTCAGATTATACAGATTGGTCAAAAATGTCCTATATAAGGAACCAGTTGATTGCATCAAAGTCCCGACAAGCAGCATTCACTCCTGGGGAACCGTAGAGCCACAGGGAGAGTCGTCTGCATTGTACATGGCTTTGCTGCAATCCCTCATACTGAGCAAGCATGAAGCGACAGTGGGAAGAAAAACTCCCCATTAACGGGAAGGAAAACCTCCGGCAGAACCGGGCTCAGTATGAACGGTCATCTGCCTCGACCGACTGGGGTTACGGAAGACAGAGCAGAGACACAACAAGAGAGACAAAAAAGCACAGAAGCACACATTGATCTAGTAATCTGTTCTACATTAGATGGTAGTAGCGGGTGAGCCGTCTTCTCTGGATGATGTCACAGTTAACAGAACACCAGACCAGGTGTACCTACTATGAAGAAAAAGAGAGAGAGCAAAAAGTTAAAAGCTGAAATGACGACAGTCATTTCAATGTAATACAATGCAAAACTTGAGAACAGTAGACTGAAGAACAGTAGAAATCTGTAGAGTGAGAAAATTAGACCCTGATGTCCTCCAGCAGCCTAGGCCTATCACAGCACAACTATAGAGATAGCTCATGGTATGAGCCACTCTAACTATAAGCTTTGTCAAAAAGGAAAGTTTTAACATTAGTCTTAAAAATAGATAGGGTGTCTGCCTCACGGACCAAAACTGGGAGTTGGTTCCACAGGAGAGGAGCCTGATAGCTAAAGGATCTGCCTCCCATTCTACTTTTAGAGACTCTAGGAACCACCAGCAGACCTGCAGTCTGAGAGCGAAGTGCTCTGTTAGGAACATACAGGGTAATCAGAGCTCTGATATATGATGGAGCTTGATTATTAAGGGCTTTATACGTTAGAAGGAGAATTTTAAATTCTATTCTTAATTTAACAGGAAGCCAATGAAGGGAAGCTAAAATTGGAGAAATATGATCCCTCTTGTTGATTTTCATCAGAACTCTTGCCGCAGCATTTTGAATCAGCTGAAGACTTCGAACTGCATTTTGTGGACTTCCTGATAGTAAAGAATTACAATAGTCCAGCCTTGAAGTAACAAATGCATGGACTAGTTTTTCAGCATCACTCCTGGACAGAATGTTTCTAATTTTGGCGATATTCCGGAGGTGAAAAAAGGAAACTCTGGAAACCTGTTTAATATGGGATTTAAATGACATGTCTTGGTCGAAAACAACACCAAGATTTTTAACTTTATTACCAGAGGCCAAGTTAATGCCATCCAGATTAAGTGATTGATTAAGAACTTTATTTTTTGAAGACTCTGGCCCAAAGATTACAACTTCTGTCTTGTCAGAATTTAAATGCAGGAAATTTAAAGTCATCCAGCTTTTGATGTCATCAAGACATGACTGCAGTCGAAGTAACTGATTGGATTCATCAGGATTTATGGATAAATATAGCTGAGTGTCATCAGCATAACAGTGGAAATTAATCCCATGCTGTCTGATAATTTTGCCAATCGGAAGCATATATATAGTAAATAGAATTGGTCCAAGGACTGAACCCTGTGGTACTCCACAAGTGACCCTAGAGTTTGAGGAAGATTTATTATTAACATGAATAAACTGGAATCTGTCCGACAGATAAGATTTAAACCAGCCTAATGCTTTTCCCTTAATCCCTACAGTATGCTCAAGTCTTTGTAGGAGAATATTGTGATCAACTGTATCAAATGCAGCACTGAGATCTAACAGGACAAGTATAGACACAAGTCCATTATCTGAGGCCATGAGAATATCATTGGTGACCTTCACCAGAGCTGTTTCAGTGCTATGATGAGCTCTGAAGCCTGACTGAAACTCCTCAAGTAGGTCATTACTTTGTAAATGTTCACATAGTTGATTAGCAACTATTTTCTCAAGAATTTTAGATAAGAAAAGAAGATTAGATATAGGTCTGTAATTTACTAACTCATCTTGATCAAGAGATGGTTTCTTAAGTAAAGGTTTAATAACAGCTACTTTAAAAGCCTGTGGTACATATCCATTTACCAAGGATAGATTAATCATGTCTAAAATAGGACCACTGATCAGAGGGAATACCTCCTTAAACAACTTGGTTGGGATTGGATCTAACATACAGGTAGAAGGTTTAGATGAAGCTAAAATTTTAGATAGCTCAGAAAGCTCTACTGCTTTTAAACAGTTCAGACACTGCGCAGGTTCTAAGGATTCCTCCAATGCTGCCTCACTTACTGAGGACAAGGTAATCATGTTTGGGAGGATGCCAATTATTTTATTTTTAATGGAATCAATTTTATTTATGAAGAATCCCATAAAATCATTACTGCTAAGAGCTAAGGGAATGGATGGATCAACAGAGCTGTGGCTCTGGGTAAGTTTGGCAACTGTACTGAAGAGAAATCTAGGATTATTCTTATTCTCCTCAATTAATGATGAAAAGTATGCTGCTCTAACTCTGCGAAGGGTCTTGTTAAACAACAATAGACTGTTCTTCCAGATTAGGTAGGATTCCTCTTGGTGTGTAGAGCGCCATTTTCTCTCCAATTTCCTAACATTGTGCTTCAAGGAACGCAGCTCTGAATTAAACCAAGGAGCCATAAACAGCATTACATAGTGATGTTCTCTGGATGTTCATTTTATTTCTGTTATTGAAGGAGAAGTCCGGTAAAAATCAAAATTCAAACTACTGAAAGTACTTTAAATATACAATTATTACATACAATTCAATAAATAAGCTTTTTTAATTAAGACTTAGACAACTTTGTCATTTTGTATGCACAGAGTGAGTACAGAACAAAATTTCGTTGCATACAGCTTGTAAATTGCAGTGAAATTAAATCACAGTATAAAGTGCAGCATTGATTCAAAAGTGAAACAATTGAAATGTCGACAATGCAGGAGAAGTAACAGTGTACAGGTGAGTATTTTTAAAACCATTTGTATGAATTGATTGTGCAAAGGGCATTTGTGCAAGAATACAGCTTGTACATTACAGTAACTTTAGATTACAGAGTAAGGTGCAGCAGTGATTTAAAAGTAAATAATTTAAAGTGTAAACAATAACGGAGAAGTGTACAGGTGAGTATTTAAGAAAAAAAAACATTTGTATGTACAGAATTTGATTTGTGCAAAAAGCATTTGTGCAAGAATGCATTTAGAAACTAATAGTTTGGCAGCATTTGTAATGCTGGATGGAGATGCAATGATGCAAAATGTGCAGATATGCGAATGTTGTGCAGAGTTTATGGGTTATAGTTCAGCAGTTCAACAGTAGTTCAACAGTCTGAAGGCAAAAGGGAAAAAGCTTTTGCAGATCCTGGTGGACCTGCAGCGGATGCTGCGGAACCTCTTCCCAGAGGGCAGCAGGGAGAACAGTCCATGGTGGGGGTGTGAGGGGTCCCTGATGATGTTACGGGCTCGGGACACACAGCGCTGAGATGAAATGTCCTTTATGGAGGGGAGAGGAGCCCATTGATCCCTTTTGCTGTCCTCACCACTCTCCTCACGTACTTCCAGTCGGTGGCATTGCAGTCTCCACACCACACAGAGAGACAGCTGTTGAATTTCACTGAGTGTAAACAGTGTGCTGCTGTTACTAATGACCGGGCTCATAGAATGTTCATTTGCAGCATATTTGGCATCAAATTTCTGCCTTTCTGAGCTGTGAAAAGTGAATTATAACCATTACATTCTTTGAGTGGTCTTTTGCATTAGAGCAGCCAAAATGACTTATCTAAGTGTCAGAAGGACCAAATTAGGTCTCCCCACAAGGTTTAAGCATTGTTTCCACACACCTTAGTTTATTGACTGCTATCTTCTGTTTTAGCGCCCAAATCGTCTGAATCATGTTAAATATGAATTTCACTGAGTTTAAACAGTGTTCTGCTGTTACTATTGACCGGGCTCATAGAATGTTCATTTGCAGCATATTTGGCTTCAAACTTCTGCCTTTATGAGGTGTGAGAAGTGAATTATAACCATTACATTCTTTCAGTGGCGTTTTGCATTAGAGCAGCAAAAATGACTTATATATGTGTAAGAAGGACCAAATTAGGTCTCCCCACAAGGTGTAAGCAGTGTTTCCACACGCCTTAGCTGTTGGACAGCTCCAATCTGTTTTAGCGCCCAAATCGCCTGAATCATGTTAAATATGTATTTCACTGAGTTTAAACAGTGTTCTGCTGTTACTAATGACGGGGCTCATAGAATGTTCATTTGCAGCATATTTGGCCTCAAATTTCTGCCTTTCTGAGCTGTGAGAAGTGAATTATAACCATTACATTCTTTCAGTGGCCTTTTGCATTAGAGCAGCTAAAATTACTTATTTAGGTGTCAGAAGGACCAAATTAGGTCTCCCCACAAGATTTAAGCATTGTTTCCACACACCTGAGTTTGTTGACTGCTCTCTTCTGTTTTAGCGCCCAAATCGTCTGAATCATGTTAAATAGGAATTTTACTGAGTTTAAAAAGTGTTCTGCTGTTAATAATGACCGGGCATGTAGAATGTTAATTTGCAGCATATCTGGCATCAAATTTCTGCCTTTCTGAGGTGTGAGAAGTGAATTATAACCATTACATTCTTTCAGTGGCCTTTTGCATTAGAGCAGCAAAAAATACTTATTTAGGTGTCAGAAGGACCAAATTAGGTCTCCCCGCAAGGTGTAAGCAGTGTTTCCACACAGCTTAGCTTTTGGACAGCTCCCATCTGTTTTAGCGCCCAAATCGTCTGAATCATGATAAATATAAATTTCACTGAGTTTAAACAGTGTTCTGCTGTTACTAATGACCGGGCACATATAATGTTCATTTGCAGCATATTTGGCATCAAATTTCTGGCTTTCTGAGCTGTGAGAAGTGAATTATAACCATTACATTCTTTCAGTGGCCTTTTGCATTAGAGCAGCAAAAATGACTTATATATTTGTAAGAAGGATCAAATTAGGTCTCCCCACAAGGTGTAAGTAGTGTTTACAAACACATTAGCTGTTGGACAGCTCCCATCTCTTTTAGCGCCCAAATCGTCTGAATCATGTTAAATATGAATTTCACTCAGTTTAAACAGTCTTCTGCTGTTAATAATGACCGGGCACATAGAATGTTCATTTGCAGCATATTTGGCATCAAATGTCTGCCTTTCTGGAAAGTGATAAGTGAATTAAAACCACTACAATATTTCAGTGGCCTTTTGCATTAGAGCAGCCAACATCATTTATTTAGGTGTCAGAAGGACCACATTAGGTCTCCCCAAAACGTGTAAGCATTGTTTCCACACATCTGAGTTTGTTGACTGCTCTCTTCGGTTTTAGCGCCCAAATCGTCTGAATCATGTTAAATATGAATTTCACCTAGTTTAAACAGTGTTCTGCTGTTAATAATGACCGGGCAAATAGAATGTTCATTTGCAGCATATATGGCATTAAATTTCTGCCTTTCTGAGCTGTGAGAAGTGAATTATAACCATTACATTCTATTAGTGGCCTTTTGCATTAGAGCAGCAAAAAATACTTATTTAGGTGTCAGAAGGACCAAATTAGATCTCCCCACAAGGTGTAAGCAGTGTTTACAAACACATTAACTGTTGGACAGCTCCCATCTCTTTTAGCGCCCAAATCGTCTGAATCATGTTAAATATGAATTTCACTCAGTTTAAACAGTATTCTGCTGTTAATAATGACCGGGCACATAGAATGTTCATTTGCAGCATATCTGGCATCAAATGTCTGCCTTTCTGAGCTGTGATAAGTGAATTATAACCATTACATTATTTCAGTGGCCTTTTGCATTAGAGCAGCCAACATCATTATTTAGGTGTCAGAAGGACCAAATTAGGTCTCCCCAAAACGTGTAAGCATTGTTTCCACACATCTGAGTTTGTTGACTGCTCTCTTCTGTTTTAGCACCCAAATCGTCTGAATCATGTTAAATATGAATTTCACTGAGTTTAAACAGTGTTCTGCTGTTAATAATGACCGGGCAAATAGAATGTTCATTTGCAGCATATTTGGCATCAAATTTCTGCCTTTCTGAGCTGTGATAACTGAATTATAACCATTACATTCTTTCAGTGGCCTTTTGCATTAGAGCAGCAAAAAAGACTTATTTAGGGATCAGAAGGACCAAATTAGGTCTCCTCACAAGGTTTAAGCAGTTTCCACACACCTGAGTTTGTTGACTGCTCTCTTCTGTTTTAGCGCCCAAATCGTCTGATTCATGTTAAATATGAACTTTACTGAGTTTAAAAAGTGTTCTGCTGTTAATAATGACCGGGCAAATAGAATGTTCATTTGCAGCATATTTGGCATCAGATGTCTGCCTTTCTGAGCTGTGATAAGTGAATTATAACCATTACATTCTTTCAGTGGCCTTTTGCATTAGAGTAGCCAAAATGACTTATATGTGTAAGAAAGACCAAATTAGGTCTCCCCAAAAGGTGTAAGCAGTGTTTCCAACACATTAGATGTTGGACAGCTCCATCTCTGTTTTAGCGCCCAAATCGTCTGAATCATGTTAAATATGAATTTCACTGAGTTTAAACAGTGTTCTGCTGTTAATAATGACCGGGCACATAGAATGTTCATTTGCAGCATATTTGGCATCAAATGTCTGCCTTTCTGAGCTGTGATAAGTGAATTATAACCATTACATTCTTTCAGTGGCCTTTTGCATTAGAGCAGCAAAAAAGACTTATTTAGGTGTCAGAAGGACCAAATTAGGTCTCCCCACAAGGTGTAAGCAGTGTTTCCACACATCTGAGTTTGTTGACTGTTCTCTTCTGTTTTAGCGCCCAAATCGTCTGAATCATGTTAAATATGAATTTCACTGAGTTTAAACAGTGTTCTGCTGTTAATAATGACCGGGCAAATAGAATGTTCATTTGCAGCATATCTGGCATCAAATTTCTGCCTTTCTGAGCTGTGATAAGTGAATTATAACCATTACATTCTTTCAGTGGCCTTTTGCATTAGAGCAGCAAAAAAGACTTATTTAGGTGTCAGAAGGACCAAATTAGGTCTCCCCACAAGGTGTAAGCATTGTTTCCACACATCTGAGTTTGTTGACAGCTCTCTTCTGTTTTAGCGCCCAAATCGTCTGAATCATGTTAAATATGAATTTCACTGAGTTTAAACAGTGTTCTGCTGTTAATAATGACCGGGCACATAGAATGTTCATTTGCAGCATATCTGGCATCAAATTTCTGCCTTTCTGAGCTGTGAGAAGTGAATTATAACCATTACATTCTTTCAGTGGCCTTTTGCATTAGAGCAGCAAAAAAGACTTATTTAGGTGTCAGAAGGACCAAATTAGGTCTCCCCACAAGGTGTAAGCAGTGTTTCCACACATCTGAGTTGTTGACTGCTCTCTTCTGTTTTAGCGCCCAAATCGTCTGAATCATGTTAAATATGAATTTCACTGAGTTTAAACAGTGTTCTGCTGTTAATAATGACCGGGCACATAGAATGTTCATTTGCAGCATATTTGGCATCAAATGTCTGCCTTTCTGAGCTGTGAGAAGTGAATTATAACCATTATATTCTTTCAGTGGCCTTTTGCATTAGAGCAGCAAAAAAGACTTATTTAGGTGTCAGAAGGACCAAATTAGGTCTCCCCACAAGGTGTAAGCATTGTTTCCACACATCTGAGTTTGTTGACTGCTCTCTTCTGTTTTAGCGCCCAAATCGTCTGAATCATGTTAAATATGAATTTAACTGAGTTTAAACAGTGTTCTGCTGTTAATAATGACCGGGCAAATAGAATGTTCATTTGCAGCATATTTGGCATCAAATGTCTGCCTTTCTGAGCTGTGAGAAGTGAATTATAACCATTACATTCTTTCAGTGGCCTTTTGCATTAGAGCAGCAAAAATGACTTATTATGTGTAAGAAGGACCAAATTAGGTCTCCCCACAAGGTGTAAGCAGTGTTTCCACACATCTAGCTGTTGGACAGCTCCTCATCTGTTTTAGCGCCCAAATCGTCTGAATCATGTTAAATATGAATTTCACTGAGTTTAAACAGTGTTCTGCTGTTAATAATGACCGGGCAAATAGAATGTTCATTTGCAGCATATCTGGCATCAAATTTCTGCCTTTCTGAGCTGTGAGAAGTGAATTATAACCATTACATTCTTTCAGTGGCCTTTTGCATTAGAGCAGCAAAAAAGACTTATTTAGGTGTCAGAAGGACCAAATTAGGTCTCCCCACAAGGTGTAAGCAGTGTTTCCACACATCTTAGCTGTTGGACAGCTCCTTTCTGTTTTAGCGCCCAAATCGTCTGAATCATGTTAAATATGAATTTCACTCAGTTTAAACAGTGTTCTGCTGTTAATAATGACCGGGCACATAGAATGTTCATTTGCAGCATATTTGGCATCAAATGTCTGCCTTTCTGAGCTGTGAGAAGTGAATTATAACCATTACATTCTTTCAGTGGCCTTTTGCATTAGAGCAGCAAAAAGACTTATTTAGGTGTCAGAAGGACCAAATTAGGTCTCCCCACAAGGTGTAAGCATTGTTTCCACACATCTGAGTTTGTTGACTGCTCTCTTCTGTTTTAGCGCCCAAATCGTCTGAATCATGTTAAATATGAATTTCACTGAGTTTAAACAGTGTTCTGCTGTTAATAATGACCGGGCACATAGAATGTTCATTTGCAGCATATTGGCATCAAATTTCTGCCTTTCTGAGCTGTGAGAAGTGAATTATAACCATTACATTCTTTCAGTGGCCTTTTGCATTAGAGCAGCAAAAAGACTTATTTAGGTGTCAGAAGGACCAAATTAGGTCTCCCCACAAGGTGTAAGCAGTTTTTCCACACATCTGAGTTTGTTGACTGCTCTCTTCTGTTTTAGCGCCCAAATCGTCTGAATCATGTTAAATATGAATTTCACTGAGTTTAAACAGTGTTCTGCTGTTACTAATGACCGGGCACATAGAATGTTCATTTGCAGCATATCTGGCATCAAATTTCTGCCTTTCTGAGCTGTGAGAAGTGAATTATAACCATTACATTCTTTCAGTGGCCTTTTGCATTAGAGCAGCAAAAAAGACATATATGCGTTAGAAGGACCAAATTAGGTCTCCCCACAAGGTGTAAGCAGTTTTTCCACACACCTTAGCTGTTGGACAGCTCCCATCTGTTTTAGCGCCCAAATCGTCTGAATCATGTTAAATATGAATTTCACTGAGTTTAAACAGTGTTCTGCTGTTAATAATGACCGGGCACATAGAATGTTCATTTGCAGCATATTGGCATCAAATTTCTGCCTTTCTGAGCTGTGAGAAGTGAATTATAACCATTACATTCTTTCAGTGGCCTTTTGCATTAGAGCAGCAAAAAAGACTTATTTAGGTGTCAGAAGGACCAAATTAGGTCTCCCCACAAGGTGTAAGCAGTGTTTCCACACATCTGAGTTTGTTGACTGCTCTCTTCTGTTTTAGCGCCCAAATCGTCTGAATCATGTTAAATATGAATTTCACTGAGTTTAAACAGTGTTCTGCTGTTAATAATGACCGGGCACATAGAATGTTCATTTGCAGCATATCTGGCATCAAATTTCTGCCTTTCTGAGCTGTGAGAAGTGAATTATAACCATTACATTCTTTCAGTGGCCTTTTGCATTAGAGCAGCAAAAAAGACTTATTTAGGTGTCAGAAGGACCAAATTAGGTCTCCCCACAAGGTGTAAGCAGTGTTTCCACACATCTGAGTTTGTTGACTGCTCTCTTCTGTTTTAGCGCCCAAATCGTCTGAATCATGTTAAATATGAATTTCACTGAGTTTAAACAGTGTTCTGCTGTTAATAATGACCGGGCACATAGAATGTTCATTTGCAGCATATTTGGCATCAAATTTCTGCCTTTCTGAGCTGTGAGAAGTGAATTATAACCATTACATTCTTTCATTGGCCTTTTGCATTAGAGCAGCAAAAAAGACTTATTTAGGTGTTAGAAGGACCAAATTAGGTGTCCCCACTAGGTGTAAGCATTGTTTCCACACATCTGAGTTTGTTGACTGCTCTCTTCTGTTTTAGCGCCCAAATCGTCTGAATCATGTTAAATATGAATTTCACTGAGTTTAAACAGTGTTCTGCTGTTAATAATGACCGGGCACATAGAATGTTCATTTGCAGCATATTTGGCATCAAATTTCTGCCTTTCTGAGCTGTGAGAAGTGAATTATAACCATTACATTCTTTCAGTGGCCTTTTGCATTAGAGCAGCAAAAAAGACTTATTTAGGTGTCAGAAGGACCAAATTAGGTCTCCCCACAAGGTGTAAGCATTGTTTCCACACATCTGAGTTTGTTGACTGCTCTCTTCTGTTTTAGCGCCCAAATCGTCTGAATCATGTTAAATATGAATTTCACTGAGTTTAAACAGTGTTCTGCTGTTAATAATGACCGGGCACATAGAATGTTCATTTGCAGCATATCTGGCATCAAATTTCTGCCTTTCTGAGCTGTGAGAAGTGAATTATAACCATTACATTCTTTCAGTGGCCTTTTGCATTAGAGCAGCAAAAAAGACTTATATATGTGTAGAAGGACCAAATTAGGTCTCCCCACAAGGTGTAAGCAGTGTTTCCACACACCTTAGCTGTTGGACAGCTCCCATCTGTTTTAGCGCCCAAATCGTCTGAATCATGTTAAATATGAATTTCACTCAGTTTAAACAGTGTTCTGCTGTTAATAATGACCGGGCACATAGAATGTTCATTTGCAGCATATTTGGCATCAAATTTCTGCCTTTCTGAGCTGTGAGAAGTGAATTATAACCATTACATTCTTTCAGTGGCCTTTTGCATTAGAGCAGCAAAAAAGACTTATTTAGGTGTCAGAAGGACCAAATTAGGTCTCCCCACAAGGTGTAAGCATTGTTTCCACACATCTGAGTTTGTTGACTGCTCTCTTCTGTTTTAGCGCCCAAATCGTCTGAATCATGTTAAATATGAATTTCACTGAGTTTAAACAGTGTTCTGCTGTTAATAATGACCGGGCACATAGAATGTTCATTTGCAGCATATTGGCATCAAATTTCTGCCTTTCTGAGCTGTGAGAAGTGAATTATAACCATTACATTCTTTCAGTGGCCTTTTGCATTAGAGCAGCAAAAAAGACTTATTTAGGTGTCAGAAGGACCAAATTAGGTCTCCCCACAAGGTGTAAGCATTGTTTCCACACATCTGAGTTTGTTGACTGCTCTCTTCTGTTTTAGCGCCCAAATCGTCTGAATCATGTTAAATATGAATTTCACTGAGTTTAAACAGTGTTCTGCTGTTAATAATGACCGGGCACATAGAATGTTCATTTGCAGCATATCTGGCATCAAATTTCTGCCTTTGTGAGGTGTGAGAAGTGAATTATAACCATTACATTCTTTCAGTGGCCTTTTGCATTAGAGCAGCAAAAAAGACTTATTTAGGTGTCAGAAGGACCAAATTAGGTCTCCCCACAAGGTGTAAGCAGTGTTTCCACACATCTGAGTTGTTGACTGCTCTCTTCTGTTTTAGCGCCCAAATCGTCTGAATCATGTTAAATATGAATTTCACTCGGTTTAAACAGTGTTCTGCTGTTAATAATGACCGGGCACATAGAATGTTCATTTGCAGCATATTTGGCATCAAATTTCTGCCTTTCTGAGCTGTGAGAAGTGAATTATAACCATTACATTCTTTCAGTGGCCTTTTGCATTAGAGCAGCAAAAAAGACTTATTTAGGTGTCAGAAGGACCAAATTAGGTCTCCCCACAAGGTGTAAGCATTGTTTCCACACATCTGAGTTTGTTGACTGCTCTCTTCTGTTTTAGCGCCCAAATCGTCTGAATCATGTTAAATATGAATTTCACTGAGTTTAAACAGTGTTCTGCTGTTAATAATGACCGGGCACATAGAATGTTCATTTGCAGCATATCTGGCATCAAATTTCTGCCTTTCTGAGCTGTGAGAAGTGAATTATAACCATTACATTCTTTCAGTGGCCTTTTGCATTAGAGCAGCAAAAAAGACTTATTTAGGTGTCAGAAGGACCAAATTAGGTCTCCCCACAAGGTGTAAGCATTGTTTCCACACATCTGAGTTTGTTGACTGCTCCCTTCTGTTTTAGCGCCCAAATCGTCTGAATCATGTTAAATATGAATTTCACTGAGTTTAAACAGTGTTCTGCTGTTAATAATGACCGGGCACATAGAATGTTCATTTGCAGCATATCTGGCATCAAATTTCTGCCTTTCTGAGCTGTGAGAAGTGAATTATAACCATTACATTCTTTCAGTGGCCTTTTGCATTAGAGCAGCAAAAAAGACTTATTTAGGTGTCAGAAGGACCAAATTAGGTCTCCCCACAAGGTGTAAGCATTGTTTCCACACATCTGAGTTTGTTGACTGCTCTCTTCTGTTTTAGCGCCCAAATCGTCTGAATCATGTTAAATATGAATTTCACTGAGTTTAAACAGTGTTCTGCTGTTAATAATGACCGGGCACATAGAATGTTCATTTGCAGCATATTTGCATCAAATTTCTGCCTTTCTGAGCTGTGAGAAGTGAATTATAACCATTACATTATTTCAGTGGCCTTTTGCATTAGAGCAGCAAAAAAGACTTATTTAGGTGTCAGAAGGACCAAATTAGGTCTCCCCACAAGGTGTAAGCATTGTTTCCACACATCTGAGTTTGTTGACTGCTCTCTTCTGTTTTAGCGCCCAAATCGTCTGAATCATGTTAAATATGAATTTCACTGAGTTTAAACAGTGTTCTGCTGTTAATAATGACCGGGCACATAGAATGTTCATTTGCAGCATATTGGCATCAAATTTCTGCCTTTCTGAGCTGTGAGAAGTGAATTATAACCATTACATTCTTTCAGTGGCCTTTTGCATTAGAGCAGCAAAAAAGACTTATTTAGGTGTCAGAAGGACCAAATTAGGTCTCCCCACAAGGTGTAAGCAGTGTTTCCACACATCTGAGTTTGTTGACTGCTCTCTTCTGTTTTAGCGCCCAAATCGTCTGAATCATGTTAAATATGAATTTCACTGAGTTTAAACAGTGTTCTGCTGTTAATAATGACCGGGCACATAGAATGTTCATTTGCAGCATATTTGGCATCAAATTTCTGCCTTTCTGAGCTGTGAGAAGTGAATTATAACCATTACATTCTTTCAGTGGCCTTTTGCATTAGAGCAGCAAAAAAGACTTATTTAGGTGTCAGAAGGACCAAATTAGGTCTCCCCACAAGGTGTAAGCATTGTTTCCACACATCTGAGTTTGTTGACTGCTCTCTTCTGTTTTAGCGCCCAAATCGTCTGAATCATGTTAAATATGAATTTCACTGAGTTTAAACAGTGTTCTGCTGTTAATAATGACCGGGCACATAGAATGTTCATTTGCAGCATATTTGGCATCAAATTTCTGCCTTTCTGAGCTGTGAGAAGTGAATTATAACCATTACATTCTTTCAGTGGCCTTTTGCATTAGAGCAGCAAAAAAGCCTTATTTAGGTGTCAGAAGGACCAAATTAGGTCTCCCCACAAGGTGTAAGCATTGTTTCCACACATCTGAGTTTGTTGACTGCTCTCTTCTGTTTTAGCGCCCAAATCGTCTGAATCATGTTAAATATGAATTTCACTGAGTTTAAACAGTGTTCTGCTGTTAATAATGACCGGGCACATAGAATGTTCATTTGCAGCATATCTGGCATCAAATTTCTGCCTTTCTGAGCTGTGAGAAGTGAATTATAACCATTACATTCTTTCAGTGGCCTTTTGCATTAGAGCAGCAAAAAAGACTTATTTAGGTGTCAGAAGGACCAAATTAGGTCTCCCCACAAGGTGTAAGCAGTGTTTCCACACATCTGAGTTTGTTGACTGCTCTCTTCTGTTTTAGCGCCCAAATCGTCTGAATCATGTTAAATATGAATTTCACTGAGTTTAAACAGTGTTCTGCTGTTAATAATGACCGGGCACATAGAATGTTCATTTGCAGCATATTTGGCATCAAATTTCTGCCTTTCTGAGCTGTGAGAAGTGAATTATAACCATTACATTCTTTCAGTGGCCTTTTGCATTAGAGCAGCAAAATAGACTTATATATGTGATAGAAGGACCAAATTAGGTCTCCCCACAAGGTGTAAGCAGTTTTTCCACACATCTGAGTTGTTGGACTGCTCCCATCTGTTTTAGCGCCCAAATCGTCTGAATCATGTTAAATATGAATTTCACTCAGTTTAAACAGTGTTCTGCTGTTAATAATGACCGGGCACATAGAATGTTCATTTGCAGCATATTTGGCATCAAATTTCTGCCTTTCTGAGCTGTGAGAAGTGAATTATAACCATTACATTCTTTCAGTGGCCTTTTGCATTAGAGCAGCAAAAAAGACTTATTTAGGTGTCAGAAGGACCAAATTAGGTCTCCCCACAAGGTGTAAGCATTGTTTCCACACATCTGAGTTTGTTGACTGCTCTCTTCTGTTTTAGCGCCCAAATCGTCTGAATCATGTTAAATATGAATTTCACTGAGTTTAAACAGTGTTCTGCTGTTAATAATGACCGGGCACATAGAATGTTCATTTGCAGCATATCTGGCATCAAATTTCTGCCTTTCTGAGCTGTGAGAAGTGAATTATAACCATTACATTCTTTCAGTGGCCTTTTGCATTAGAGCAGCAAAAAAGACTTATTTAGGTGTCAGAAGGACCAAATTAGGTCTCCCCACAAGGTGTAAGCAGTGTTTCCACACATCTGAGTTGTTGACTGTTCTCTTCTGTTTTAGCGCCCAAATCGTCTGAATCATGTTAAATATGAATTTCACTGAGTTTAAACAGTGTTCTGCTTTTAATAATGACCGGGCACAAAGAATGTTCATTTGCAGCATATTTGCATCAAATTTCTGCCTTTCTGAGCTGTGAGAAGTGAATTATAACCATTACATTCTTTCAGTGGCCTTTTGCATTAGAGCAGCAAAAAAGACTTATTTAGGTGTCAGAAGGACCAAATTAGGTCTCCCCACAAGGTGTAAGCATTGTTTCCACACATCTGAGTTTGTTGACTGTTCTCTTCTGTTTTAGCGCCCAAATCGTCTGAATCATGTTAATATGAATTTCACTGAGTTTAAACAGTGTTTCTGCTGTTAATAATGACCGGGCACATAGAATGTTCATTTGCAGCATATTTGGCATCAAATTTCTGCCTTTCTGAGCTGTGAGAAGTGAATTATAACCATTACATTCTTTCAGTGGCCTTTTGCATTAGAGCAGCAAAAAGACTTATTATGTGTCAGAAGGACCAAATTAGGTCTCCCCACAAGGTGTAAGCATTGTTTCCACATATCTGAGTTTGTTGACTGCTCTCTTCTTTTTTAGAGCCCAAATCGTCTAAATCATGTTAATATGAATTTACTCAGTTTAAACAGTGTTCTGCTGTTAATAATGACCGGGCACATAGAATGTTCATTTGCAGCATATTTGGCATCAAATTTCTGCCTTTCTGAGCTGTGAGAAGTGGATTATAACCATTACATTCTGTCAGTGCCTTTTTGCATTAGAGCAGCAAAAACCGACTTATTTAGGTGTTAGAAGGACCAAAATTAGGTCTCCCCACTAAGGTGTAAGCTTGTTTCCACACATCTGAGTTTGTTGACTGTTCTCTTCTGTTTTAGCGCCAAATC
>NW_023397341.1:0-40198 GCF_011125445.2 Fundulus heteroclitus | reverse complement strand
AAGTGTCTCTGGGTGTGCTTACAGATTGATCTACACATTTGCGAATCTCAGTACACATTTGCAGATCTGAATACAGATTTGTGGGTTTTTTACACATTTGCAAATCTCTGTACACATTTGCAGATCTGAATACAGATTTGTGGATTTTTTACACATTTGCAAATCTCTGTACACATTTGCAGATCTGAATACAGGTTTGTGGATTTTTTACACATTTGCAAAACGGATTACACACAAGTAGTTTTACACATTTGCAGATTGTTGTACAGACACTCAAATCTTCTCACACATTTACAAATCCCACTGCACACGCACAAATCGAGATACAGACACACAACTCTCCACACACATTTGCAAATGTTAAAGCTACTATTTTAGCCCCATATAAGAGGGCTACAATCTCATGCCTCCCACATGATGTAGATAATGTTAATGGTTTTGTCACCATAGCTGCTATTTATGCACTTTAAGGACCTCCTCAAGCAAAGAAATTGGTATGATGGAAAGAAAAAGGGCTCAAAATGCCAAATAGCACCCAAGCTCAGCTGTGATGGCTGCTGGGATACTAATGGAAACTATAAGTAAGACTGCAGTTAAAAGGAAACAAAATACCCGTGAGACTGCCAAAGGTAAAGCCCAGGGATCGTTATTTACAAATGAGGAACGAACAGGACACGGTGGAATCAGCACAATCATTATTTCATCAGGGTTCATGATATAATTTCACAATATTTACAGTGTGAAACAAAAATCTTTGTGTGATTGGCTCAAGATGATCAGTGGATTTTATGTGCACGATTCGCCTTGGCTGCACCTAAATATCATAATTTGCTACTAAATAATTCAGGGGTCAGCAACCTTTACAACCCCAGGAGCCATTTCTGCTTTTGGTCCAGCTAATAAGAATTAGTTTAGAGCCTCCAAAACCTAAGTTAATTACCACTTTTTACAATGTTTACTACAAGAAATATGTTTAGATGTTTAAATAGAAGAGAAAGTATATTTTATAAGCTTATTAAATAAAGGAAAGCATTAGATTATTACATACACTGCAAATAGGAAACTAAAAGTAAGTAAATTTTTCTTGAAATGATTGTATTTGTCCTTGATTTGAGCAGCATGTTTAAATGATCTCCCAGTGGAAATAGATTTTTCCACTTAAAATAAGAACAACTCCTCTCCATGATCTAATTTCAAGTGCAGATATCAAATTATCTTATTTTAAGGGTCAAAATACACATTCCATTGGCAGGTAATCTTATTTACCTGCTCAAATCAAGGACAAATGCACTAATTGGCAGGTAATCTTATCTAATCCTATCTACTACTATCTAGGTAATCTTAAATTTGAAGCCAAATGAACAAATCTGAAGAAAATATTATCTACTTTTAGTTCCCTTTTTGCTGTGTAGAGAATTAATAAATTTTCTTTAATGCGATATTCAAGTTTTTTCCATAGAAACGACACCAATATCTACCAGAAGACCGAAAAAAATTACCCTACAAAAATATTCCTTACATTATTGGTGTAAAAAAAACAGCAGTCATTTATTACCTATAGATTTTAAAGTTATTAGGAGCCACAGTGGGGGACAGAAGAGCCACAGGTAGCAGACCCCCGATCTAGTTGACGGTCTTATTCCAATGTTTAGTGAGCTTTGGGGCCCAAAACCCAACTGTGTCCAGCCAGCATCAGAGAAAAAGTTAAAAATACTCCTACATGTTAATGATCGGCCAACTTGCTGCTGGTCCTTTTCACTAAAACTGAGAGCAGTAGCAATGTGAGACGTCGGGGACCTGACCTGTTCTCCTCAGGGATGTGCAGGGCCATCATGATGAGAGGTTCCACACACTCCACCATCCAACCCAGGCGCTCGCTCAGCTTGCCCACCTCGGGCTTTAGGAAGTTGTTGGGCATTCGGCTCCAGATGACTGGAGTCAGCATCTGGACGTCCAGCCTGGGGGGGCACTGGGGGACGGGATTCATCCGTTCGCTGCGAAACATCGCCGCTGAGATGGGCATGATGTTCTGGTATCAGAGAGACATTGAAGGTTCTGATGAGACCGTGATTTTATCACGCCTTAATAAAGCTTCCCTTAAATCCAGACGTTACCGCTTTCTGTAAATTGTTGGTCTTAAACCTAGAATGGCCCCGTTTTTAAATGTTTAAAGCTTAAATCTGGTCAGTAACCTTGAGTTTTCCCAGCTCCAGCTGAGCCATGTTCTGATTGGTGGGTTGGATGAAGACCGCAGGGAACAGTTTGGTGTTCGGCTCCACCTGAAGGAACACACACGGATGGTGAGATCCATTCCAAAAAAGTAAAAAAAAAAAAAAACAACTGGACTTTTTATCCAAAGTTTGAAGACGTTTGGCTTCCTATCCAGAAAGCTTTCTCAATTCAAAATGTCTGAAGTAGTGTGGAAGACAGATGGTTTGAAAGGGGTGTGAAGGAAGCCATCTACGTTAAGAGAGAAAGACCAACCTTAAACAGAGGAGGAGGCCTTAGGTTTCAACTCTCAAAAACTTACAACACAGCTATAGGATTAATTCCAGCCTATCATCACCTTAACTCTCACCCTCATTCAGGTGATTAAAACATTGCTCCTTTAAGCCAAGCCAATAACGACCCTAACGACTCCTCGTTACAGAGGAGTGGATCAGTTTCGGTCCATTCCGCTGGCTTAATGGTTTTAACGACCGCCCATTACTAAGAGGTGGACCTGTTTTGGTTGAATTTGCATGTTATCTAAGCCATTACAGGGCCTTTGTTTGGTAATGGTATAAAGCTTGTTACTCCACATTACTCCAGACTTTTTGAATTGAGAAAGCTTCCTGGAGAGGAAGCGAAACGTCTTCAACTACGGAAAACAAGTCCAGTTGCTTTGTTTTTTACTTTTTTTTGGAATGACCATGACCTGGATGACTGAGAATCTTCACCAACATTTGGTAAGACTCAATTCTGCAGCTTCCAGAAACCATCAGACACCCACATCCGTCCCGTACCTGGTAGAAGGCGTTGATCTCCTTCCCGTTGGCCGTGAAGGTCATGAGGCCCGTGGCCAGGTCCACCAGGCAGCCAATCACCATGTCCTCCTGGCTGAAGCGAGTCTGCTGGTTGCTGACCAGGTCTCCTCCCCACACCATGTAGCAGTTACTGTGCTTCATGCTGCAAGAACGTCAACACATACGTCAGCTAAGGTGGTCCAAGCACGCGGGTCTCAAAGTTTCAGAGCAAAGAACGGTGTGAATTACATGTCAGTGAAACCTTTAATATGAAATGCACTTTGAAATCTCAAGCCCACATCAAATCTTTACATTTAGGATTCACATCCATGTTAAAAAAAAAAAAAAAAAAAACACCACAGCCTCGCAGTTTAACTTTAAGTTAACAAAAGCACAGATTCTACATTATAGAGATTTATTAAATAAACTAAAACTCAATTAAAACTGTAAAATAAAAAAACTTCTTACACACTTGTTTCAATAGGATTTTTTTTATAGTGTCCCGTCTGGCAATGTAGCATTAAGAATTATTGCCTTAGTGCCAAAAAGGAGCCCAACAGCTTTTACTTTCATAAGCGGAGCTTTAATGCCTTCACCATAGTGCTCCGCTTGATTTATACATGCAAGAAGCTTTGTTATAATTTATGCACAGAATATTTCATGTTAAATGGACACTGAAAGAAGAAGGTAGAAGGGGGGGAAAAGGAGAGGAGGTGAAAGAGAGAGGAAAAAAGGAGAGAATGATACAACATTTTCACCTGCAAAGAGAGATACGTCAACACATACGCTCAGCTAAGGTTGTCCAGTCAGGCGTGGCTCAAATTACATGTCAGTGAAACATCTAATGTGAAATGCACTTTGAAATTAAATCGCATCAAAGTCCTCATTTACATTTAGGACAGCCTTGCAGTTTAACTTTAAGAGAACAAAAGCACAGACTCTACATTACAGCGATTTATTAAAAAAACATGAAACTAAAACCGTAAAATAAAAAAATAAAAGCTTCTTACACACTTGCCTCAATAGGATTATATGGTAGATATAAAACAGAAGCCAAGGATTGTTCATCAAATGCATTTATTAGATGATTATCACCACCACCTCCATAAAAGCAGGGATCAGGCCGTTTGGTGGTCTGGAAGATTCATGTGTGGATAAGAAAAGGCCGATAATCGGTTTTCAAACAAGCGCTTTGGGGTCCTCAGGACTTGATAAAGCGCTGTACGCTTTATAAGCACAGGCCATTTACTATTACAACTCCCCAAAGATAACTTACTCTGCCACGTATAGAGGGCTACTTTAAAAACAGCACAGCTGCAATGTTTGCTTTGTTGGTGTGATCCGAACTATGAAGCAACACGGATCAAAGCCAAATACGTTTACCGCTGCAGTCTCAATTAGTTGACAACACCCTTTCTCTCCATCCATCGCTCCATTTTCTTCCGCTTATACGAGCTCAGATAGCGGGGCAGCAAACCCACACATCCCTCTCCCCAGCGACATCCTCCAGCACCATGTGGGGGAGCATACGGCATTCCCAGGTCAGGCGGGATTTTTCCTCTTTCCACCAACTTCTGCGTCTCCTCCCAGTGGGATGCACCTGGTAAAACCTCAGCAGGAAGATGCCCAGGGTGCATCCTGATCAGAAGTCCAAACCCCTTAAACTGACTCCTTCTGATGCGGATTTAAATCAGATATTTGTAAGTAACACAAAAACTTTACGATGCGTACCATCGGTATTACTTCATACTTATATAATACTCTCAGATAAATGTCCGAAGAGCTTTCAACAGCTTAGAGCAGGGGTGTCAGACATACGGCCCGCATACTATTCACATTCACATTATGAATGTGAATAGTTTTATTATGATTCATGCGGGGAATATCTCAAATGATATGGACACTACAATGGGAAAGTTGGAGAGGAAAGGAAAAACAAGAAGAAAAAAGAAAAGGTGAAAGAAAGAGGAGATAAAAGGAAGAGAATGATAAAACAATTATTGAAAAAAACATGTACTTTGTTTAATTGAAAATATGCAGTTCCTATATTGTCCACGAGGGGCGCTGTGTTTTAATCAGCAGATGGTAGCACTGAGCTTCAGATGTGGAAAATTGATTTTAAATCATTTCTTAATTTTTATCTGTTTGATGTATTTTGTCATGCAGGACAGAGTTTTTAAGTTCCAAAAAATGTGAATAAATGTTTTTCAACATTGTACAATCACTGTGATCAGTTCTTATGCATAATGCACAAGTAAATGTTTAACTGAGTAAAAGTATTGTTGAAATTGCACATACTTTTCTTAAAAACGCTGAGGTTACTCATAATATATTGTGTAAAAGTGAAAATCATTTAATATAAAAATCAACAAAAAGTACACTTTTATTAGTTCTATTTAATATTGCAATGAGTTTACTCGTGTGGCCCTCTTGAAATCAGATTAAGCTGAATGCGGCCCCTAAACCAAAATGAGTTTGACACCCCTGGCTTAGAGAAATTTATAATTTGATAAATCAAGATTTGTTTTATAAATATATTCAAGTGAGAGTTTATTTTATTAAAAGTATTAAGCAAATAGAAAATGAGCAAATCCCTCTAATGCACATTTTTGTAGACTGTAATGTATTTATAAAATATATAACCAATATCCTCACAACTTATTAGGAACCTTTCTATAAAGTATGTAAAATCTAGGTGGGAAAAAGATGCTAACACTAAACTAGCTAAAGAACCACAGGGTACAGTCGTCCACTACAAGTTCAAACCTTTGCAGACAATTGGAAAAATATTACAAGGTTTTTCATAACTGCAAGAATGAAAGACTCACAAAGTAATAATCCAAAACATGGAAAATGTTGGAAAAAAATATGATGGAATATCACCAAGTCGAAAACTAATTCATATTGGATGTTTTGAATATAATTTGGGAGAAAATCAGCCTAGAACTAAATTTTAAACCCCTGTTCTGAGGTGTTCTGACGTTTTGACTTAACCACTTGTAGCTTCAGCATCCTTCAGCTTGGACTACCAAATCGCTCAGACAAATAAAAATGGCAGATTGGTAAGTCGGACCTCCATGACCTTGTTCAGCAGCTGCGCAGCAAACACTTTGACGTAAATGTTAAAAATATATATATTATAGAGAACAAAGGAAACTGAACAGTGTTAAAAATAGGAAATATACTCCTGGAGAGACTATATTTACATTTTTTGCATTCCTGGAGACTCCAAGTACGCAACAAAATGTATGTAAGGGTTAAAAAGGTGACTTTTGCGTGATTTATTCCCTCTTTAACGTCAGTGTTGCATATTTGGGGAACGTACCAGCTGAGCTAAAAGAACAGGACACACAGATAATTAGTTAAAAATACTTTTGGCAAATGATAGAAACGATAATCGCCAAGAAACAGTCTCCAACCGTCACCGAATGCAAAGAAAATGTTCAGGAAATGTATCGCATGGAACAACCGAATTGCTCGCTGAAATTTGCACGAAAAAAGGGAAAAATAAGGGAAAATGCGAGGACATATTGGGAAACATTAGGATTTGCTTCAAGGGCAATATTGCATTTTCACACCATTCAGACTGAAAAATAAGGAAGAAGGTAATACACCAGCAATGACCTTGAAGATATTGTTAATACGTTTACGGCGAGAAAACCTTTTCACGAGCAGAAAACCTTTTCACGAGCAATCCTCCAAGTGTTCAACATCCCAGAAGATTTACCCCAAGTTTAAATTGTGCAGCGCCGCAGACCTCTACATGTTGAAGATTAAAGGTCTTAATGAAAAGAATATGAGAGCGCAGCTTACGATTGCAAAGCTGTATATAAATAAAGACACAGGACTTCTGAAACAATAGCCTTTGGACAGATGAGACCAAAGTAGAGGCGTTTGCTTACATTGTGCCTCACTATGTTGGGAGTACACAGCAAACCATCACCCAACGACTGAGCACTGCAAAAACGGAACTAAATAAGTAAATTTGTCTTGGAATTAGTGTATTTATACTTTATTAGAGCAGGTAAATAAAATAATCTGCCAATGGAAGAAGATTTTTGCACTAAAAATAGAAAGAACTCATCTCCATAACCTTTTTTCAAGTGAATTATATCTAATTATCTTATTTTAGGGGTAAAAATACTAATTTAATTGGCAGATAATCTTATTTACCTGGTCAAATCAAGGACAAATGCACCAGTTTCGAGAAAATTTTACTTATTTTGAGTTTTTGCAGTGAAGGGCTGATGATTTGGACTTGTTTTGCAGACCCGGGCATCTTTTTGCCAGTTAGTTGATTAAGGGCTCCCTTGTACAGCAAAGTAACCAAATATGTCCCAAAGCTGAATCTCAGCCCCAAACTGGGTCATTTGAGGACTGAGAGTTGGGCCCAAATCCCTCCGTAACGATAGGAGAGTCAGAAGGAACCCCAACATAGAGACACTGCAAAAATACAACTAAAAATAAGAAATTCTTTCTTGAAATAATACTATTTTTCCTTGATTTGAGCAGGTAAATAGGACTATTTGCCAATGGAATAAGATTTTTGCACTTAAGATAGGAACAATTCATCTCTGTCATCTTATTTCAAGTGTAGCATATTTAATTATCTTATTTTAGGGGTAAAAATACTCATACCATTGGCAAAAAATCTTATTTACCTGCTCAAATCAAGGGCAAATACATTAATTTCAAGAATATTTTACTTATTTTAGTTCTCTTTTTGCAGTGTTAGTTCTTCAAGCTCTAAAAACATGTTTTTGTTTGTGGTATATGGCATTTTAAGTTCCATCTTTGCTTAATAAATAATGACAGCGTGGAAGCGTGTAAATGGAGGATTTCATCCTGATACATGAACCTTAGCGTTAAAGGAAGACGTGCTTTCTTTTTGCTATTTTCTTACTACGAACGCGTTTACCTGTCGTGAATGTTGCCTTTATCATCTCCCACCGTCACCGTGACGTTGCGCACCTTGGAGAGGTCAAAATTGGGGTCGTACTGGTGGTAGTCGGGGGTGACCCAGCCAATCCACACACAGGACGGCTCCTGGCCGGCGAAGATCCTCACAGAGTAGTAATACTGCCAGGAGGAGAGAAGAGAAAGGTGGGCAGAACGTTAGCAGAGCGTCCTCGCCTCCTCCCCCCCGAGGAGCCCAGCGATGGAGAATAGCGTCTCCTCACAGTGGTGGTGCTGAGGATGATTTCAGGGTCGTCTCTGTCGTCGGGGACGACGTCCTCCACTAAGCGCGGGACGGTCGGAGGCGCAGGAGGAGGGGCGAGAGGCGTCATGGCGGCTTTCTTGGCTTTGAAGAAAAATCTGTTTTCCACAGTGAAATAAACACAAAATGTAAAGGTAAAGGCTTTTTTAGTTATCAAAAACTGTCTGATGAACTTTACTGCTAACCTGACCCTAGCCAGATGGATGTCGCTCCGACTAGCTTCACTCACATACATCTGGGACATCTCCCATAGAGAGTGATTTCTCCAACCAATTTTATTGTCTAGCCAATCAGGACGCAGGGCTGGAGTTTCATAGATGTGACGTAGTGGAGAAGCGAACGTGATGTGAGACTGTTTTGATTCAGACAGCAATGGCGGCTCGTTCGAGGAAGCAAGCGTTAACATTGATGCACTGAACAGAACTAAAAATAGGTTAAATGTTCTAAAAATTAGTGTATTTGTCCTTGATTAGAGCAGGTAAATAAGATGATTTGCCAATAGAACAAGGTTTTTGCACTTAAAATAGGAACAATTCATCTCCATCATCTTATTTCAAGTGCAGGATGTCTAATTATCTTATTTTAAGGGATCAAAATACTCATTCCATTGGCAGATAATCTTATTTACCAGCTCAAATCAAGGATAAATACAGTAACTTTAAGAACATTTTACTTATTTTTAGATCCGTTTTTGCAGTGTGCTGCTATTTCTTCCATGTTGTCCAATCTACCTAATATTGTTTCATTAAAAGAACATCAGAGAACGGCTCTGAAGGCTTTTGTTGGTGGAAACGATGTTTTCGCCCTTCTCCCGACTGGATTTGGCAAGTTTTGTTTTCCAGGGCGCGCCCGTGGCGGAGCGATTAGCACGAACCATGTTAGGAGGCCTTCAGTGCAAAAATGGAACTAAAAATAAGTAAATCTTTCTTGGAATTAGTGTATTTATACTTTATTTGAGCAGGTAAATAAAAGAGTCTGCCAATGGAAAAAGATTTTTTGCACTTAAAATAGGAAGAACTCATCTCCATCAACTTTTTTTTAAGTGAATTATATCTAATTATCTTATTTTAGGGGTAAAAATACAAATTTATTGGCAGATAATCTTATTTACCTGCTCAAATCAAGGACAAATGCACGAAAATTTTACTTCTTTTTAGTTCTGTGTTTGCAGTGAGGGGCTGATGATTTGGACTTGTTTTGCAGACCCAGGCATCTTTTTGCCAGTTAGTTGATTAAGGGCTCCCTTGTACAGCAAAGTAACCAAATATGTCCCAAAGCTGAAGCTCAGCCCCAAACTAGGTCATTTGAGGACTGAGAGTTGGGCTCAAATCCCTCCGTAACGATGGGAGAGTCATAGAGACATAGAGACCAAACTTGGTTCTTCAAGCTCTAAAAACATGTTTTTGTTTGTGGTATATGGCATTTTAAGTTCCATCTTTGCTTAATAGTCCTCGACGCGGTCGGCCCGGGATCGACTCCGACCCGCGGCGCTTTGCCGCCTGTCTTCCCCCCTCTTCCTGTCAGCTCACTGTTAATAAAACGCATGCCTCTAGAGCCGCAAACACATAAAAAAAAAAGTTTTGTTTTTTCCTGTGTCACGGCGTCTCGGGTTAGCTTCGGTGTGAGTGGTAGAAATAACACGTCGATAAAGATGACAGACAAGTGGCTTATCCAATCATATGCAAGGATTTTTGATAAGGCCCTGCCTTCAATAAAGGCAATTCCTATGGATCAGTCCCAGATGTATGTGAGTGGAATACATCTGGCTAGAGTCAGGTTACTATACTGCACCCCCCCCCCCTCTAAATAAAGACACAAATGAGCAACTTTACCCTTTTTTCTTCCCCTTCTCCGACATTGTGTCTTTCTCGTTCTCCACGGAGATCTCCTTCGGCACGGACGTCTCCTTCTTCTCGTCCTCCTGCTCCTTGCGGCTGGCGGACTTCTTCAACACCTCGAACTCGGAGTCGGGCTCCACCACCACCACCTCCTCCTCGGGTATGGTGAGGGCCCGGGTGAGGGGCGTGGTGCCGGCCTGGACCTTGAACGTCTCGTGGAACTGCACGGGCATGCTGAGGCGCAGGAACATCATGTCCGTGTTGGCGTTCTGCGACCCGAAGGTCCTGTGGGTGAGCTTCAGGCAGGGGGCGCTGTCCACGGTGCCGTCCACGCGGGAGACCTGTGAGCGACGAGGCGTTTGTTTTTAAAAAAATGAGCGTTATCTGCGTTTTAAGTAAACGTGCGAACGATGCGCTAACCTCGATGTGGTTGTGGTCGGTGGGAACGGGGACGAACTGCGGCAGACTCTTACTGAACCACATGGTGATGTCTCGCTTCATGTTGATGGCAAAGGGCTCAAATCCTTCCTGCAGGCCGCAGATGGCAAAATACCGCAGGCTGCTGACGTTCTGACCCAGATTGATCCTCCCGACCTGAGACAGGCCCAGGGCGCACACCGGGATGAAACCTGAGGGGGACCCAGAGAAAAAGATCAGGTCTAAAACTTTCCCCCCCTGTGGCTAAAAACTTAGAACTTCTGCTCTTAGAGGACTTTGGCTCAGGTGTTTTACTTCCTGTTTCCGCACCTCTGGCTTTTCTGATAGCTTTAACTCATTAAAAAAATACATATATTCTTCATTATTTAGGTTTCAACATTCAGGCTTCCTTCACATTCCAGAGTTTTCAGTCCTTTAAATCAGTTTAACATAAAATAGCTGATTAGGTTCAACAGGAATTAAAAAAAGGACATGGATGGGAGGAAGGAAACAAGAAAATATAGCATGAAATAAGGAAATAATAAGAAATGAATAAGGAAGGAGAAAGGACAAAACTAAGGAAGAAAAGACCCTCGGAAGCAGAGGTGGGACCAAGTCACTGTTTTGCAAGTCCTGAGTAAGTCAGGTCCCAAGTCTGAAACTTCTACTTTCAAGTCGTTTCGAGTCTTTTTATAATGTTGAAATACATGTTAAATGTAAATAATGGAGCCTGTGTTCTTAAATCAGTATTTATCTGAAAATGTAATTAAATCAGTGCAACTGACCTTAAAAAACAGTAAAATTAAACCCAACTTCAAGAACAGTCCTCCTTAAAACTATATTTTTTCCAGAATATTCAGTGAAAAAAATCTAAAGTCATAAAATAATTACTTAAGTCCAAGTCATGTGACTCGAGTCCTCACCTCTGCAAGGAAGGAAGGAAAAAAGAAGGAAAGAAGGAAGGAAGGAGGGAAGGAAAGCCAAGAGCAGGATGTTGTTTCAGCAGATTAATTTGCTGAATTAGATTCCTGCAGGTATCTGCTTTACAAATGTATGACCCCCTAATTTTAATAAACGCATTATAAAGTCCTAAGATACAGGTGGTAATTAAAACAGTTTTAGTTGATATTTGTATTTTTCTTCTTTTATAATTGTTTTTTTTTAGCTAGAAAGTGAAACAACTGATCAACATCCTTTAGGAGCAGTGGCTTCATAAACAGGCACGGTTTGTATCACCGAGTAGCTTAACGTCGTGTTTATTAGCACGTTTTTCATTCATTAACTCACCTTCTCCAATTTCTATGTCTTTGAAAGCCATCTCCGAACCCGAGTCGCTGATCAGCATTTCTCCGTTGAGCGTGAACATGATGTTCATCTCACTCAGGTCAATCATGCAGCCGACGACGTCGCCGGACTGCCACTGCCGGCCGAACGGCTCGTTCCCGACGTGCCATCGCTGGGCCTGGAAAAGCGTGGGCAGGAAATATAAAACCAGACTAAACATTTAGAAATAACAAAGAACCCAGCCTTCTGCCTATATGTTGTTCTATATTATTATAGTTTAGGAGTTATTTTAGAAAGTGGTTGGGTTTTTATCAATTGTGAACTGAAAATAAAACTTATCAGTAAAACAATATATGCATTTATAATTTAATTCAATTTTATTTATATAGGGCCAATTCATGAAACATGTCATCTCAAGGCACTTTACAAAGTCAAAAATCAATCATATTATACAGATTGGTCAAAAATACAAATATATATTTATAGAAAAATTAAAACATTATTCATTGTAGTTTGTTAAATTACAACCTAATTGTATTACAGTGTGGATTCAAATTTCGGAGCTAAAAGAAAACCCTAAGTCTGACATTTCATAGACTTTGGTTCCAAGCTCCAAGTTCCAAGCTTTATGTTATTGCCTAAAAAGGCGTTGTTATGGCTTAGATAACATGCAAATTAACCCAAAACTGCTCCGCCCCTTTCCACCCCTCCTCATTGCTAAGCGAAACGTCTTCAAACTTTGTCAAAAAGTCCAGTTGTTTTGTTTTTTTACTTTTTTTTTGGAAAGATCATGACCTGGATGACAGAGAATGTTCACCAGAACAAAACTGAAAGGCATCCGCATACCTTCTGTTCACGTGAAGACAGTTTTCTGATGTGATTTTATTTAAAAAACAAACCAACCTTATTGCCATTGAAGACGTACGCCAGTTCGTCCGCTCCCAGCTCGGTGTCGGAGCGGACGCAGGGCCGCGCCCAGCCCACCCTCATCTCCCCGGTGGTCACCGCCTCAAACTCAAAGTACCACTTCCCCTGGGTGACGGCGTAGGACTTCTCCGCCCTGAAGATCCGCACCTTGTCCCCGCGGGAGTTCTCCAGGCCGTGGCCGGCTGCAGCACCGAGGCAAAACAGGCGAGACGTTCAGGGACCGCTGGGAAGATATTCCCTTTCCGTGCGATTGAACCCGACTTACTGCTTTCCTGATCCGGAGGCTCGATGTTGTAACCGTAGCCGATGAGGGTGCGGACGGCGTTGTTGACGCTGTCTCGGTTGGTTTTCTTAGTCCTCTCGTCCAGCAGGTTGTACGGCACCAAACGAGGGTTTCGCTTGTTCATAATATCCTAAGAGATAAGATAAGATAAGATAGGCTTTAGTGATCTCACGTTGGAGAAATTCACTTGTCACATCAGCTCAATAGTCAATCAATAGCCAAAAGTAGGAAAAGGTGCATTGGATCAAAAAGAAAATGAGAAAAAATAAGAATAATTAAAACCGCAAGCGGTGATGAGCGGCCCTCGCAGCAAAGCGCCGCTCCGGCCTTGGCCACCGCTGGGATTTGCGCTCCGCCGGCCGCCCGCCACCGCAGATGCTGTCACGCATTTTGCCCGCCCGTCCACTGGGCGATTTACACGAACGTGTTCGGCAGCGCTCCCCCACGACTCACAAAAAAACTGGTGCAGATTCACCACAACGGACCGGTATAGCGCCCGCTTCACAGCAGACGCCGCACCAATCCGCCTGTCGATCTCCCGCTCCATCTTCCCCTTATTCGTGAACAAGACCCCAAGATACTTGAACTTCTCCACTAGAAGCTGGACTTTCCTTTTTTAAAAAGCTTATAGTTAGAGTGGCTCATGTTACCCTGAGCTACCTCTATAGTTATGCTGCTATACGTTTAGGCTACTGCAGGACATCAGGGTCTATTGTTCTTCAATTTTGAATGACTGTTGTAATTTCAGCTTTTAACTTTTTGATTTTTCTTTTTTCTTCATAGTAGGCACACCTGGTCTGGCGTTCTTTTAGCTGTGGCTTCATCCAGGGAAGACAGATCACCCGCTACTACCATCTAATGTAGAACTTCTGTGCTTTTTTTGTCTCTCTTGTTGTGTCTCTGCTCTGTCTTCTGTAACCCCCAGTCTGTCGAGGCAGATGACCGTTCATACTGAGCCCGGTTCTGCTGGAGGTTTTTCCTTCCCGTTAATGGGGAGTTTTTTTTCCTGCTGTCGCTTCATGCTTGCTCAGTAGGTAGGATTGCTGCAAAGCCATGGACAATGCAGACGACTCTCCCTGTGGCTCTACGCTTCTTCAAGAGAGAATGCTACTTGTCAAGACTTTGATGCAATGAACTGGTTCCCTTATATAGGAATTTTTGTGTATAATCTGACCCAATCTGTATAATCTGATTGATTTTGACGTTGTAAAGTGCCTTGAGATGACATATTTCATGAATTGTCGCTATATAAATAACATTGAATTGCATCATCTCTTCAGACCAAATAAACTATCACATTTTTTGAGACAGTTATCTCATTTTAAAGATATAATCATCTAACAGTATTACTCTTAGCAAGTTAAAGCTCCATAATAATTTTAGACCAGGTTTTAGTTCCACTCTTTTATTATGCACATCTAGGCTACCTATAAATATAAAATTTGGTATGCCAAAAAACATTTTCAACAAAAGGCAATTTTAGTAATGGCCTTGCGATTTTATATCTAAGCATTAAAAATGATAATATTTCACCAATTTTCACAGCAAGATGGAAATAACAACTATCCAACATTTTAAGATTTTGTAAAAACTTTTTTCCTTTTTTACCTACCTTTTGAAATTAATACTTGTTTCTACTTCTCCAAAATTAAACTTCAAGAAAACTATTGTGCTGTCCTGGGGCCATATGCAGCTAGACAGCTAGGACAAAAGTTCCCCACAAAAGCTTCCTTTTCTTGCATTCTCTGAATAACCTTTGTTCCCAAATCTGGCTTTAAACATTCTTTTTGTAAAAAGACGAATATTTTTCCAAGGCAGAAGCGTGTAGAACAAATTCAACTTCAACATTAGCAGTTTCCCTAGCTTCATCGCTGAAAAGCAGCTTTTAACCGGAGCAAAATACGTCAAAGATCTTTTTTTAAGGTGAGAGCACTCACTATCTCACGTAATTCACATAGAGATCTAACAAAGTTGTGATGTCTCACTCTGATTAAATATGAACCCAAAACTTTTCTAACTGTTTTTGCCTTGGATTTCCTCTGACTAAGAATTATTATCTTATTTATGTAATGTATTCACGACATGAATTGCCTGTAAAAGCCATGGACAATAAAACATGACACTTCCTGTTGTCAGGGGGCGTGGCCTAAGTGATGTCATCATTTGACCATTGGATATTGTAGAAGACCCGATGATGATCAATCACAGAAAGTTTGGTGCCTCTGTGTGTTTCTGTGTAGGAGATATAGCAGTTTTTCCTGTTGTCAGGGGGCGTGGCCTAAGTGATGTCATCATTTGACCATTGGATATTGTAGAAGACCCGATGATGATCAATCACAGAAAGTTTGGTGCCTCTGTGTGTTTCTGTGTAGGAGATATAGCAGTTTTTCCTGTTGTCAGGGGGCGTGGCCTAAGTGATGTCATCATTTGTCCATTGGATATTGTAGAAGACCCGATGATGATCAATCACAGAAAGTTTGGTGCCTCTGTGTGTTTCTGTGTAGGAGATATAACAGTTTTTCCTGTTGTCAGGGGGCGTGGCCTAAGTGATGTCATCATTTGACTATTGGATATTGTAGAAGACCCGATGATGATCAATCACAGAAAGTTTGGTGCCTCTGTGTGTTTCTGTGTAGGAGATAAAACAGTTTTTCCTGTTGTCAGGGGGCGTGGCCTAAGTGATGTCATCATTTGACTATTGGATATTGTAGAAGACCCGATGATGATCAATCACAGAAAGTTTGGTGCCTCTGTGTGTTTCTGTGTAGGAGATATAACAGTTTTCTGTTTTGTGGCGAGTAGGTGAACTTTGACCCCTGCTAACGCCCCTTCAACATGCTCAAAAACTCACCGTTTTGATAACTTTTAATTGGCCATGCCTTGTGATCAGACTGACCGAGTTTCAAGCCGCTCGCTCGAAATCCCTAGGACGAGTTCGATCAAATACCAATGCTGTAAACGTAAAAAATGAGGTAAAATTACGACCTTCAATCTAAAATGGCCGACTTCCTGTGATATTTGCACTATGACGTTTATTGTAAATTCTGAGCGTCTTGCTTAGATCTACAACTGTACAAAATTTCATTAATCTACGATGAAGTAAGTGAATAGCAAAGGGTCCTTTGAAAATTTCTAGGTGGCGCCGTTGAGGCATTTTTCTTTAGATTTTTGTGACGACCTTAAAATACAAAATTTTTAAACAGTCACCATGCATCTGCAAAGTTTGGTGAGTTTTTGAATATGATAAAGCCCCCAAAAAGGCCCCTCTTTAGGGGGGCAGAATAAAAATAATAATAATTAAAACCGCAAGCGGTGATGAGCGGCCCTCGCAGCAAAGCGCCGCTCCGGCCTTGGCCACCGCTGGGATTTGCGCACCGCCGGCCGCCCGCCACCGCAGATGCTGTCACGCATTTTGCCCGCCCGTCCACTGGGCGATTTACACGAACGTGTTCGGCAGCGCTCCCCCACGACTCACAAAAAATCTGGTGCAGATTCACCACAACGGACCGGTATAGCGCCCGCTTCACAGCAGACGTCACACCAATCCGCCTGTCGATCTCCCGCTCCATCTTCTCCTCATTCGTGAACAAGACCCCAAGATACTTGAACTCCTCCACTAGAAGCTGGCTCTTGGGACTTTCCTTTTTGACAAAGCTTATAGTTAGAGTGGTTCATGTTACCTTGAGCTACCTCTATAGTTATGCTGCTTATAGGCTTAGGCTGCTGGAGGACATCAGGGTCTATTGTTCTTCAATTTTGCATGACTGTTGTCATTTCAACTTTTAACTTTTTGTTTTTTCTATTTTTTCTTCATAGTAGGTACACCTGGTCTGGCGTTCTGTTAGCTGTGACATCATTCAGGGAAGACAGATCACCTGTTATTACCATCTAATGTAAAACAGATTACTGGATCAATGTGTGCTTCTGTGCTTTTTTGTCTGTCTTGTTGTGTCTCTTCTCTCCCTTTTGTAACCCCCAGTCGGTCAAGGCAGATTATGGTGGTGGTGGTGGTGGTTGTAATCAGTGACGTGCGGTAGGGTTCATAGCTGGTGAGGTACTGACGTCATCAGAGTCAGATTTACAAATATATACACTCTACAGAGTAGACTCGTTGCAAAGTGCTGAAGGAGACTGATTGAGCCAAATTAATTCACCAAGAGACATGGAAAAATATTGATTATTTGATGAAAAAATAAAAATAAATTATTTGTCATTTGACTGTAACAGTTTATGAGTTATGATGGATTTCTGCATTTGTAACACATTCTAAAACTATAACCCACATTACGCACATTTTATCACAAAAACAAAACATGAATAGGTATCGCTGTCTTACCTCTACTTATAATTTAAGTCCCTGCGGCGCTCTTTCTGAACAAAAATATCATCATTTTCCAGTAAAAGTTCTCTTTATCTTCTTCAGTTTTAAAAGTCTCTCAGTCTCAGTGGAGCTCACTGCCAGGGAGGAAAGCCTTCCCTTATCAGTCCTGTTCCAGCTCTATGTTTAGAGTCTTTTTAGTGCTTTACTTGTTTAGCAAAACTCGCTAATAATACATCCATAACTTGTTTTGACTCTACTATTTGGGGATCACGAGCGGTGCACCTTGAGCGCCCCCTGCCTAGCGGCCAAGGAACTGCCGACCTCACCTACAACCAGTTCTTTGCTGTTTATGATCAGCCAGCACCACGAAAACATGTTATCTGCACACAGTTTGATGACCAAAACACAATTCGTAATCCACATATATTAAATTGTGGAAAATCTGTTCATAACTGTTTGAACAATTGAATTTATGATCTAGAGACAGGAAGATGCATTCACAGAATGGAAGTCAGCGCAGTTAACATGGGATTGCACAATCCCAGGGGAGGCCAAGCTTGCTGCAGCCTCACCGGCTTCGCTATGAAGCGCCACCAAGAATTTACATGAAAAATAGCAAAAAGTCTGCGATTTTAAAGAAAATATGATCAAAAATTAGGAAATTAGATAAATAAAATACTTATTACAAATGACTGAGTAAATCAAAATATATATTATGTTATTATATATTTTCTTTCTTTCCATGATAAGTGAGGCCTTTCTCTGGTTCATTTTGTCACTGGCATCCTTTTTTACACAGTGAGTGCACATTAGTCCAATGTTACCCTACAGTATCTGGAAGACTAAATAGATCTGATGAGCAACTTACAATAACTTCTTATAATGATGTAACGTGATAATATGTGTGATTGACCCTGACACCTCTCTTTCTCTCTCTCTCTCTCTGATCTAAGAATAGTTGCTGTGCTGTGATGGAGTTTACATTTTACCGTGTTAATAAATTAAGATTTTAGAAGTATTTTAAGTGTCCACTCTCACTAATTTCCATTAACCTGACCTCAAGGTATTGTACAGTTGGTATACACATTCAGTACACAACAAAATGTGGTGGGCCAGTCTAATCCAAAATGCCAGGGCCGATTTTTTTGTCCCAGTACACCCCTGATGACATGTTTCATGATTTGGCGCTATATAAATAAAAACTGAAATGTATTGAACAAGAGTAAGTTTGTCAGTTTTCAAGCAGGATTTGTATATCTGTTCAACTTAAATATATAAGGAAACCAAAGAGTTAAGATCAGTTACTTACCAAGAGAAATTCCTTTGGGGTTTATTTGTGGTCTCTTGCTGCCCCCTGCTGGACAAGTTTGATCAAATATGATCAAACTTGATGATGATGGTATTTGATACCATGTCAACATGGTGTCAAAATTCAGATTTCAATCTAAAATGGCTTACTTCCTGTGATACTTGCACTATGACATTAATTGTAAATTCTGAGCGTCTTGCTGAGATCTACAACTGTACAAAATTTCATTACTCTACGATGAACTAAGTGAATAGCAAAGCGTCCTTTGAAAATTGCTTGGTGGCGCTATGGAGAAACTAAGTCCTGCTCACTAAAGTTTGTTATGGATTCCTGTTGGGGGGTGGATAAGGATGCATCCAAATGAGTTTTAAGCAGCTTGGCCCAAAACTGTGGAATTCAGAGCCAAACGTATGACAGCAGCGTTTGAGGTGAATATGCCACGCCGCCACGCCCCCCTGCTCCATCGAATCCAGTTGGGCCTGAAATCCACAACACATCAACATGTGTTCTGTCTGTGGACACAGTTTCATGTTGATTAGCTTAAAGGGGTAACATAGCGACCGCTTACAACAAAACATGACACTTCCTGTTGTCAGGGGGCGTGGCCTAAGCAAGGTCATCATTTGACCATTGGATATTGTAGAAGACCCGATGATGATCAATCACAGAAAGATTGGTGCCTCTGTGTGTTTCTGTGTAGGAGATATAACAGTTTTATGTTTTGTGGCGAGTAGGTGAACTTTGACCCCTGCTAACGCCCCTTCAACATGCTCAAAAACTCACCGTTTTGATAACTTTTAATTGGCCATGCCTTATGATCAGACTGACCGAGTTTCAAGCCGCTCGCTCGAAATCCCTAGGAGGAGTTCGATCAAGTACCAATGCTGTAAACGTCAAAATTGAGGTCAAAATCAGACCTTCAATCTAAAATGGCCGACTTCCTGTGATATTTTCACCATGACATTAATTGTAAATTCTGAGCGTCTTGGTGAGCTCTACCACTGTACCAAATTTCATGTCTCTACGATGAAGTAAGTGAATAGCAAAGGGTCTTTTGAAAATTGCTAGGTGGCGCCGTTGAGGCATTTTTGTTTTGATTTTTGTGACGACCTTAAAATACAAAATTTTTAAACAGTCTTCTTGCATCCGCCAAGTTTGGTGAGTTTTTGAGTATGATAAAGCCCCCAAAAAGGCCCCTCTTTGGGGTAGCAGATTAATAATAATAATAATTAAAACCGCAAGCGGTGATGATCGGCCCTCGCAGCAAAGCGCCGCTCTGGCCTATTGGCCACCGCTGGGATTTGCGCACCGCCCACCGCCCGCCACCGCAGATGCTGTCACGCATTTTGCCCACCCGTCCACTGGGCGATTTACACGAACGTGTTCGGCAGCGCTCCCCCACGACTCACAAAAAATCTGGTGCAGATCGCTCGATGCAGCGAGGAGATACAGCCGTTGAATAATGATAATGCATTTGGCCACCGGACCGGACTAAATCGTTCGTCGGGCCGAATTCGGCCCGCGGGCCGTAGCTTTGACACCCCTGGTTTAAACATTAGTATACCAATTTAATCAAAGGTATCCTACTAGCTGTTAATCCAGCTTAATGTGAAAAGTTAACAAAACCATTTTAGTTTTTTAAAGTTACTTGCTATTTCATGTGTTTAAGGGTTTTGTTTCTTGCATTAAGACAGCTTTTTTGAAAGTTTAACATCTAAATTGGTGGATACACACCCAAAAGTAATGTAAAAGTAACACTTTAGCAATTGGACTATTGCTAAAGGAACACTTTAGCAATATCGCGGGGGTAGCAGCTTTATAAAGGAGGCCCAGACGTCCCTCTCCCCAGCCACTTGGGCCAGCTCCTCAGGAGGAATCCCAAGGCGTTCCCAGGCCAGCCGGGAGACATAGTCTCTCCAGCGTGTCCTGGGTCTTCCCCTGGGCCTCCTCCCGGTGGGACGTGCCCGGAACACCTCACCAGGGAGGCGTCCAGGAGGCATCCTAACCAGATGCACAAGCCACCTCAACTGGCTCCTCTCGACGTGAAGAAGCAGTGGCTCTACTCTGAGTCCTCCCCGGATGACTGAGCTCCTCACCTTATCTCTAAGGCAAAGCTCAGACACACTACGGAGAAAACTCATTTCGGCCGCTTGTATCCGGGATCTCGTTCTTTCGGTCACGACCCAAAGCTTGTGACCATAGATGAGGGTAGGAACGTAGATCAACCGGTAAATCGAGAGCTTCGCCTTTTGGATCAGCTCTCTCTTCACCACCACGGACCGGTACAGCGCCCGCTTCACAGCAGACGCCGCACCAATCCGCCTGTCGATCTCCCGCTCCATCTTCCCCTCATTCGTGAGCAAGACCCCAAGATACTTGAACTTCTCCGCTAGAAGCTGGCTCTTTGGACTTTCCTTTTTTTAAAAGCTTATAGTTAGAGTGGCTCATGTTACCCTGAGCTACCTCTATAGTTATGCTGCTATAGGTTTAGGCTACTGCAGGACATCAGGGTCTATTGTTCTTCAATTTTGAATGACTGTTGTAATTTCAGCTTTTAACTTTTTGATTTTTCTTTTTTCTTCATAGTAGGTACACCTGGTCTGGCGTTCTGTTAGCTGTGGCATCATCCAGGGAAGACAGATCACCCGCTATTACCATCTAATGTAGAACTTCTATGCTTTTTTGTCTGTCTTGTTGTGTCTCTGCTCTGTCTTCTGTAACCCCCAGTCGGTCGAGGCAGATGACCGTTCATATTGAGCCCGGTTCTGCTGGAGGTTTTTCCTTCCCGTTAATGGGGAGTTTTTTTCCCGCTGTTGCTTCATGCTTGCTCAGTAGGTAGGATTGCTGCAAAGCCATCGACAATGCAGACGACTCTCCCTGTGGCTCTACGCTTCTTCAAGAGAGAGTGCTACTTGTCAAGACTTTGATGCACTGAACTGGTTCCATTATATAGGAATTTTTTTGACCAATGTGTATAATCTGACCCAATCTGTATAATCTGATTTATTTTGACTTTGTAAAGTGCCTTGAGATGACATATTTCATGAATTGGCGCTATATAAATAACATTGAATTGAATCATCTCTTTAGACCAAGTAAACTATCACATTTTATGAGACAGTTATCTCATTTTAAAGATATAATCATCTAACGTTATTACTCTTAGCAAGTTAAAGTTCCATAAAAATTTTAGACCAGCTTTTTTTTTTTAGACCACCAATTTTCACAGCAAGATGGAAATAACGACTATCTAACATTTTAAGATTTTGTAAAAACTTTTTTCCTCTTTTACCTACCTTTTGAAATTAATACTTGTTTCTACTTCTCCAAAATTATAATTTAAGAAAACTATTGTGCTGTCCTGGGCCCATATGCAGCTAGACAGCTGGGACAAAAGTTCCCCACACAAAGCTTCCTTTTCTTGCGTTCTCTGAATAACCTTTATTCACAAATCTGGCTTTAAACATTGTTTTTGTAAAAAGACGAATATTTTCTAAGGCAGAAGCGTGTAGAACAAATTCAACTTCAACATTAGCAGTTTCCCTAGCTTCATCGCTGAAAAGCAGCTTTTACCAGAGCAAAATACATCAAAGATCTTTTATTTAAGGTGAGAGCACTAACTATCTCACGTAATTCACATAGAGATCTAACAAAGTTGTGATGTCTCACTCTGATTAAATATGAACCCAAAACGTTTCTAACTGTTTTTACCATGGATTTCCTCTGACTAATAATTAATTTATATCTTATTTATGTAATGTATTCACGACATGAATTCCTTGCTGTCTTAACAAAAGGCAGAACAACTATAACGTTACTTTCTATAATTATTACAGGTTCTGCTGAGATGTCAAATTATGGAGAGTGCTTAGACACCCTGACACACAAATATGGATTACCTTCATTTCATGTGCACTCGTGAACTTGTTTTAGTTGATTTGGTTTTCTTGATGTACTGTAGAGCGTGATGAGGTCTGTTGTGGTATTGTGTGCACTGGATTGAGGGGACAGTTGGTGTTGTCTGTCAAACCCAATCTTCTTAAGCTGCAAATTCAGTATAGTTAAAAGATTTCTTGCAACCTTACATATGGAACTAGTCTAAAAAATAAATTATGCATTTTATTGTAAATATAAAATACTTAAAAACAAGATAAACATACAGTATACAAATGTTTACAAATAATTATAACATTGTTTTGCTTTGAGTCAAGCTCCAGAAAAATATTTTACAATTCCTTTTAAATCTTTATTGTGCTCAGCTACGGCCTATTGGCCACCGCAGGGGTTCGCGCACCGCCAGCCGCCAGCCACGGCAGAAGCTGTCACGCATTTTCCCCGCCTGTCCACCGGGCAATACACACGAAGGCATTGAGCAGCGCTCCCCCACTACTCGCAAAAAATCTGGTGCAGATCAGTTGATGCAGTGAAGCATTTGGCCACCGGAGGCAGTGGCGACCCACCAGCTTAAAATCTATGTATTGACATCTTAAAAATGGTCTTATAGCTTAAAAGATCATCCTGTTTTGGTTGATTGTGTAGCCGAATAGAAGAGATATTCTCAAAGCATTAAATAAGCCCTTTGACTTTTAAAAATGTTGTCCTTCTAAGGTAATTTTAAGTTACTTTTTATTAAATTTGTCAATATCCTATGGAAGTCTGGACATGTGGCAGCGGCGTTTAAGGTGACTTCGCCACGCCACCACGCTGCCCCGCTCCATCAAATCCAGTTGATTTTGTAGCCGAATAGAAGAGAAGTTCTCAAAGCATTAAATAAGCCTTTTGACTTTTAAAAATGTTGTCCTTTTAAGGTAATTTTAAGTTACTTTTCATTAAATTTGTCAATATCCTATGGAAGTCTGGACATATGGCATCGGCGTTTCAGGTGACTTCGCCACGCCACCACGCCGCACTGCTACATGGAATCCACTTGGGCCTGGAATCCACAACACACTAACATGTCTTCTGTTTCTAAACACAGTCTCATGTTGATTAGCTCAGAGGGGTAACATAGCGACTGTTAACAATAAAACATGACACTTCCTGTTGTCAGGGGGCGTGGCCTAAGCAATGTCATCATTTGACCATTGGATATTGTAGGAGACCTGATGATGATCAATCACAGAAAGTTTGGTGCCTCTGTGTGTGTCTGTGTAGGAGATATAACAGTTTTATTTTTTGTGGCGAGTAGGTGAACTTTGACCCCTGCTAACGCCCCTTCAGAATGCTCAAAAACTCACCGTTTTGATAACGTTTAATTGGCCATGCCTTATGATCAGACTGACCGAGTTTCAAGCCGCTCACTAAAAATCCCTAGGAGGGGTTCGATCAAATACCAATGCTGTAAACATCAAAAATGGGGTCAAAATACGACATTCAATCTAAAATGGCCAACTTCCTGTGATACTTGCACTATGACATTAACTGTAAATTCTGAGCGTCTTGTTCAGTTCTACAACTATACCAAATTTCATGTCTCTACGATGAAGTAAGTGAATAGCAAAGGGTCCTTTGAAAATTGCTAGGTGGCGCCGTTGAGGCATTAGGTCACGCCCACCAAAGTTTGTTATGGATTCCTGTCGGGGGCTAGATAAGGATGCATCCAAGTGAGTTTTAAGCAGCTCGGCCCAAAAATGTGGAATTCAGAGCCAAACGTATGGCAGCGGCGTTTGAGGTGACTTCGTCACGCCGCCACGCTCCCCTGCTCCATCGAATCCACTTGGGGCTGGAATCCACAACACAACAACATGTCTTCTGTCTCTGGACACAGTTTCATATTGATTAGTTCAGAGGGGTAACATAGCGACCGTTTACAGCAAAACATGACACTTCCTGTTGTCAGGGGGCGTGGCCTAAGCAATGTCATCATTTGACCATTGGATATTGTAGAAGACCCGATGATGATCAATCACAGAAAGTTTGGTGCCTCTGTGTGTTTCTGTGTAGGAGATAAAACAGTTTTATTTTTTGTGGCGAATAGGTGAACTTTGACCCCTGCTAACGCCCCTTCAAAATGCTCAAAAACTCACCGTTTTGATAACGTTTAATTGGCCATGCCTTATGATCAGACTGACCGAGTTTCAAGCCGCTCGCTCGAAATCCCTAGGAGGAGTTAGATCAAATATCAATGCTGTAAACGTCAAAAATCGGGTCAAAATCAGACATTCAGTCTAAAATGGCCGACTTCCTGTGATACTTGCACTATGACATTAATTATAAATTCTGAGCGTCTTGGTGAGCTCTACAACTGTACCAAATCTCATGTCTCTACGATGAAGTAAGTGAATAGCAAAGGGTCCTTTGAAAATTGCTAGGTGGCGCCGTTGAGGCATTTTTCTTTTGATTTTTGTGACGACCTTAAAATACAAAATTTTTAAACAGTCTTCATGCATCTGCCAAGTTTGGTGAGTTTTTGAATATGATAAAGCCCCCAAAAAGGCCCCTCTTTAGGGTGGAAGATTAATTAAAACCGCAAGCGGTGATGAGCGGCCCTCGCAGCAAAGCGCCGCTCTGGCCTATTGGCCACCGCTGGGATTTGCGCACCGCCGCCCGCCCGCCACCGCAGATGCTGTCACGCATTTTGCCCGCCCGTCCACTGGGCGATTCACACGAACGTGTTCGGCAGCGCTCCCCCACGACTCAAAAAAAATCTGGTGCAGATCGCGCGATGCAGCGAGGAGATACAGCCGTTGAATAATGATAATGCATTTGGCCATCGGACCGGACTAAATCGTTCGGCGGGCCGAATTCGGCCCGCGGGCCGTAGCTTTGACACCCCTGGTTTAAACATTAGTATACCAATTTAATCAAAGGTATCTTACTAGCTGTTAATCCAGTTTAATGTGAAAAGTTAACAAAACCATTTTAGTTTTTTAAAGTTACTTGCTATTTCATGTGTCTAAGGGTTTTGTTTCTTGCATTAAGACAGCTTTTATGAAAGTTTAACATCTAAATTGGTGGATACACACCCAAAAGTAATGTAAAAGTAACACTTTAGCAATTGGACTATTGCCAAAGGAACACTTTAGCAATATCGCAGGGGTAGCAGCTTTATAAAGGAGGCCCAGACATTCCTCTCCCCAGCCACTTGGGCCAGCTCCTCCGGGGGAATCCCAAGGCGTTTGCAGGCCAGCCGAGAGACATAGTCCCTCCTGCATGTCCTGGGTCTCCCTCTGGGCCTCCTCCTGGTGGGACGTGCCCGGAACACCTCACCAGGGAGGCGTCCAGGAGGCATCCTAACCAGATGCACAAGCCACCTCAACTGGCTCCTCTCGACGTGAAGAAGCAGTGGCTCTACTCTAAGTCCTCCCCAGATGACTGAGCTCCTCACCTTATCTCTAAGGGAGAGCTCACACACACTATGGAGAAAACTCATTTCGGGATCTTGTATCCGGGATCTCGTTCTTTCGGTCACGACCCAAAGCTCGTGACCATAGATGAGGGTAGGAACGTAGATGGACCGGTAAATCGAGAGCTTCGCCTTTTGGCTCAGCTCTCTCTTCACCACAACGGACCGGTACAGCGCCCGCTTCACAGCAGACGCTGCACCAATCCGCCTGTCGATCTCCAGCTCCATCTTCCCCTCATTCGTGAACAAGACCCCAAGATACTTGAACTTCTCCACTAGAAGCTGGCTCTTTGGACTTTCCTTTTTTAAAAAGCTTATAGTTAGAGTGGCTCATGTTACCCTAAGCTACCTCTATAGTTATGCTGCTATACGTTTAGGCTACTGCAGGACATCAGGGTCTATTGTTCTTCAATTTTGAATGACTGTTGTCATTTCAGCTTTTAACTTTTTGATTTTCCTTTTTTCTTATAGTAGGTACACCTGGTCTGGCGTTCTGTTAGCTGTGGCATCATCCAGGGAAGACACATCACCCGCTACTACCATCTAATGTAGAACTTCTGTGCTTTTTTGTCTCTCTTGTTGTGTCTCTGCTCTGTCTTCTGTAACCCCAGTCGGTCGAGGCAGATGACCGTTCATACTGAGCCCGGTTCTGCTGGAGGTTTTCCTTCCCGTTAATGGGGAGTTTTTTTCCCGCTGTTGCTTCATGCTTGCTCAGTAGGTAGGATTGCTGCAAAGCCATGTACAATGCAGACGACTCTCCCTGTAGCTCTACGCTTCTTCAAGAGAGAATGCTACTTGTCAAGACTTTGATGCAATGAACTGGTTCCCTTATATAGGAATTTTTTTGACCAATGTGTATAATCTGACCCAATCTGTATAATCTGATTGATTTTGACTTTGTAAAGTGCCTTGAGATGATATATTTCATGAATTGGCGCTATAGAAATAACATTTAATTGAATCATCTCTTTAGACCAAGTAAACTATCACATTTTATGAGACAGTTATCTCATTTTAAAGATATAATCATCTAACGTTATTACTCTTAGCAAGTTAAAGCTCCATAAAAATTTTAGACCAGCTTTTAGTTCCACTCTTTTATTATGCACATCTAGGCTACCTATAAATATAAAGTATGGCATGCCAAAAAACATTTTCAAGAAACGGCAATTTTAGTAATTGCCTTGCAATTTTATATCTAAGCATTAAAAATGATAATATTTCACCAATTTTCACAGCAAGATGGAAATAACAACTATCCAACATTTTAAGATTTTGTAAAAACTTTTTTCCTCTTTTACCTACCTTTTCAAATGAATACTTGTTTCTACTTCTCCAAAATTATACTTCAAGAAAACTATTGTGCTGTCCTGGGGCCATATGCAGCTAGACAGCTAGGACAAAAGTTCCCCACACAAAGCTTCCTTTTCTTGCGTTGTCTGAATAACCTTTATCCACAAATCTGGCTTTAAACATTCTTTTTGTAAAAAGACGAATATTTTCCAAGGCAGAAGCGTGTAGAACAAATTCAACTTCAACATTAGCAGTTTCCCTAGCTTCATCGCTGAAAAGCAGCTTTTCCCAGAGCAAAATACGTCAAAGATCTTTTATTTAAGGTGAGAGCACTCACTATCTCACGTAATTCACATAGAGATCTAACAAAGTTGTGATGTCTGACTCTGATTAAATATGAACCCAAAACGTTTCTAACTGTTTTTACCATGGATTTCCTCTGACTAATAATTAATTTATATCTTATTTATGTAATGTATTCACGACATGAATTCCTTGCTGTCTTAACAAAAGGCAGAACAACTATAACGTTACTTTCTATAATTATTACAGGTCCTGCTGAGATGTCAAATTCTGGAGAGTGCTTAGACACCCTGACACACAAATATGGATTAACTTAATTTCATGTGCACTCGTGAACTTGTTTTAGTTGATTTAGTTTTCTTGATGTACTGTAAAGCGTGATGAGGTCTGTTGTGGTATTGTGTGCACTGGATTGAGGGGACAGTTGGTGTTGTCTGTCAAACCCAATCTTCTTAAGCTGCAAATTCAGTAAAGTTACAAGTTTTCTTGCAACCTCTCATATGGAACTAGTCTAAAAAATAAATAAACTGATAATTAGAAGATCAGTTTGTACATCCACACCAACTCTAGAACCAAAGCCGTATTCAGCTGGAACTTATCCTGACAAAATGTCCCAATTCAGCCAAATAAACTCCAAAAGCTTAGAGGAGATCATTCAGCAGCTAAGTTCCTCCTCATGCTGTTTTGATGCTCTACCCACAGTTTTCCTTAAGAAAGTTTTGCCTGTCATAGCGTCTGATTTGACTCAGATAATAAACACATCCCTTCTGTCAGGTGTTTTTCCCCCAGTCCCTAAAAACAGCAATTATCAAACCACTGTTAAAAAAGAACAATTTAGACAAACTACTACTCCAGAACTACAGACCCATCTCAAACCTCCCCTTTATCAGTAAGATTATTGAAAAAGCTGTGTTTCAACAATTAAACACCTTCTTAACAACGACCAGCCGCTTTGACGTTTTCCAGTCTGGCTTCCGTGCTCACCACACGCCCTTATCAAGGTGTTTGATGACATCCATAGAAATACAGATTGTGGAAGAACCACAGTGCTGGTTCTGTTGGACCTCAGTGCAGCATTTGATACTGTTGATCACTCCATTCTGTTAGAGCGCCTGGAGAACTGGGTCGGCCTCTGTGGTACAGCTCTCCACTGGTTTAAATCCTACTTAAAGGACAGGGACTTTTTTGTATCAGTAGGTAACTTTACATCGAAGATTACAAAAACCACATGTGGGGTTCCCCAAGGGTCCATCTTGGGTCCCCTCCTATTCAATATCTACATGCTCCTCTAGCTCAGATCATAAGAAACAACAACATCAGCTACCATAACTATGCAGACGACACACAGCTCTACATCACCATGTCACCAGGTGACTATGAACCAGTTCAAGCACTGAGTAAATGCCTAGAAGAAATCAATACGTGGATGTGCCAAAATTTTCTTCAGTTGAATAAAAACGAAACAGGAGTAATAATATTTGGACCAATAGAGGAGAGATCAAAAGTTAACACACAGCTTCAGTCGCTTCAGCTAGGAACCACTGATCAGGCCCGAAATCTTGGAGTAGTAATGGTCTCAGACCTGAACCTCCAAAAGCATCTAAAGAAAGTTACAAGGTCAGCTTTCTATCACCTGAAAAACATTTCCAGGATTAAAGGACTAATGTCTCAGCAGGATCTGGAAAAACTAATCCATGCGTTTATATTTGCAACGGTGCAACGGTGTTTTCACAGGCCTGCCTAAAAAGTGGATCAGACAGCTGCAGCTGATCCAGAACGCTCCTGCCCGCGTCCTCACTAAGACTAAGAAAGTACAGCACATCACCCCAGTTCTAAAGTCCTTCCATGGCTCCCTGTATATCAGAGAATAGACTTTAAAAACTTCTGTTCGTCTATAAATCCCTGAATGGCTTAGCACCTAAATACATCAGACTTGTTATCAGTGTATTAACCATCCAGACCATTAAGGTCTTCTGGCTCTAGCCTACTCTGCATACCTAGAACCAGAACTAAACAAGGAGAAGCAGCATTTAGTTCCTATGCTCCACTGATCTGGAACAAACTTCCAGAAAATTGTAAAGGTGCGTAAAGCCTGAGTTCCTTTAAATCAAGATTAAAAACACATTTGTTTAGGATTGCCTTCAACTGTTCTAGTTAACTGAATCACCACTTTTTTGTTCTTTTTTCTATCTACATTTTATTCCTACCTACTTGCTTTTATTCTGTTTTATTTTGCTATATTTTAATCATGTAAAGCACTTTGCATTGTCTTTGTACTGAATTGTGCTATATAAATAAATTTGCCTTGCCTTGCCTTACTGAACAAGACAACTTGGTTTGTGGTTTATTTGTGGTCTCTTGCTGCCACCTGGTGGACAGGTTTGAGCAAATAATGCTGTCAAAAGATTAAAAATATATGGTTTGATGTGACTTCCCCACGCCACCACGCCGCCCTGCTCCATGGAATCCACTTGGGGCTGGAATCCACAACACACCAATATGTCTTCTGTCTCTTGACACAGTTTCATGTTGATTAGCTCAGAGGGGTAACATAGCGACCGCTTACAACAAAACATGACACTTCCTGTTGTCAGGGGGCGTGGCCTAAGCAATGTCATCATTTGACCATTGGATATTAAAGAAGACCTAGTGGTGATCAACTACTGAAAGTTTGGTGGCTCTGTGAGTTTTTGTGTATGAAATATAACAGTTTTGTGTTTCATGGCGAGTTGGTGAACTTTGACCCCTGCCAACGCCCCTTCAGCATGCTCAAAAACTCACCGTTTTGATAACTTTTAATTGGCCATGCCTTATGATCAGACTGACCGAGTTTCAAGCCGCTCGCTCAAAATCCCTAGGAGGAGTTCGATCAAATACCAATGCTGTAAACGTCAAAAATCAGGTCAAAATCAGACATTCAATCTAAAATGGCCGACTTCCTGTGATATTTGCACTATGACATTAATTGTAAATTCTGAGCGTCTTGGTGAGCTCTACCACTGTACCAAATCTCATGTCTCTACGATGAAGTAAGTGAATAGCAAAGGGTCCTTTGAAAATTTCTAGGTGGCGCCGTTGAGGCATTTTTCTTTTGATTTTTGTGATGACCTTAAAATACAAAATTTTTAAACAGTCACCATGCATCTGCAAAGTTTGGTGAGTTTTTGAAAAAGGTAAGGCCCCCAAAAAGGCCCCTCTTTAGGGGGGCAGAATAATAATAATAATTAAAACCGCAAGCGGTGATGATCGGCCCTCGCAGCCAAGCGCCGCTCTGGCCTATGGGCCACCGCTAGGGTACGCGCACCTCCCGCCGCCAGCCACTGCAGAAGCTGTCATGCATTTTCCTCACCCGTCTACCATGCAAAACACACGTATGCGTTGGGCAGCGCTCCCCCACAACTCACAAAAAATATGGTGCAGATCTGTCGATGCACCGAGGAGACACAGCCGTTGAATAATGAAAATGCATTTGGCCACCGGGCCGGACTAAATTGTTTGGTGGGCCAGATCCGGCCCGCAGGCCGTACATTTGACACCCCGGGTTTAAACACTAGTATACAAATTTAATCAAAGGTATCTTACTAGCTGTTAATCCAGCTTCATGTGAAAAGTTAACAAAACCTTTTTAGTTATTTAAAGTTAATTATTTCATGTGTTTAAGGGTTTCATTTCTTGCATTAAGACAGCTTTTATGAAAGTTTGACAGTTAAATTGGTGGATACACACCCAAAAGTAATAATGTAAAAGTAACACTTTAGCAATTGGAATATTGCTAAAGTAACACGTTAGCAATATTCCACATGTGTATGTTGTGTACAAACTTTAGTAATTTCTAACAGACCACTTCACTCTCAGAAAGCAGGTCTGCTGGTGGTTCCTAAAGTCTGTAAAACCAGAATGGTAGGCAGATCCTTTAGCTATCATGCTCCTCTCCAGTGGAACCAACTCCCAGTTTTGGTCCGTGACGCAGAAACCCTGTCTACTTTTAAGACTAATCCTAAAACTTTCCTTTTTCCATCCATCCATCGTCTTCCGCTTATCCGGGGTCGGGTCGCGGGTGTAGCAGCTTCAAGAGGGAGGCCCAGACCTTCCTCTCCCCAGCCACTTGGGCCACTTCCTCCGGGGGGATCCCAAAGTGTTCCCTGGCCAGCCGGGAGACATAGTCTCTCCAGCGTGTCCTGGGTCTTCCCTTGGGCCTCCTCCCGGTGGGACGTGCCCAGAACACCTCACCAGGGAGGCATCCAGGAGGCATCCTGACCAGATGCCCGAGCCACCTCAACTGGCTCCTCTCAATGTGAAGGAGCAGCGGCTCTACTCTGAGTCCTCCCCGGATGACTGAGCTCCTCACCCTATCTCTAAGGGAGAGCCCAGACACACTATGGAGAAAACTCATTTTGGCCGCTTGTATCCGGGATCTCGTTCTTTCGGTCACGACCCAAAGCTCGTGACCATCGATGAGGGTACGAACATAGATCGACTGGTAAATCGAGAGCTTGGCCTTTTGGCTCAGCTCTCTCTTCACCACAACGGATCGGTACAGCGCCCGCTTCACAGCAGACGTCACACCAATCCGCCTGTCGATCTCCCGCTCCATCTTCTCCTCATTCGTGAACAAGACCCCAAGATACTTGAACTCCTCCACTAGAAGCTGGCTCTTGGGACTTTCCTTTTTGACAAAGCTTATAGTTAGAGTGGTTCATGTTACCTTGAGCTACCTCTATAGTTATGCTGCTACAGGCTTAGGCTGCTGGAGGACATCAGGGTCTATTGTTCTTCAATTTTGCATGACTGTTGTCATTTGAACTTTTAACTTTTTGTTTTTTCTATTTTTTCTTCATAGTAGGTACACCTGGTCTGGCGTTCTGTTAGCTGTGACATCATTCAGGGAAGACAGAGCACCTGTTATTACCATCTAATGTAAAACAGATTACTGGATCAATGTGTGCTTCTGTGCTTTTTTGTCTGTCTTGTTGTGTCTCTTCTCTCCCTTTTGTAACCCCCAGTCGGTCAAGGCAGATTATGGTGGTGGTGGTGGTGGTTGTAATCAGTGACGTGCGGTGGGGTTCATAGCTGGTGAGGTACTGACGTCATCAGAGTCAGATTTACAAATATATACACTCTACAGAGTAGACTCGTTGCAAAGTGCTGAAGGAGACTGATTGAGCCAAATTAATTCACCAAGAGACATGGAAAAATATTGATTATTTGATGAAAAAATAAAAATAAATTATTTGTCATTTGACTGTAACAGTTTATGAGTTATGATGGATTTCTGCATTTGTAACACATTCTAAAACTATAACCCACATTACGCACATTTTATCACAAAAACAAAACATGAATAAGTATCGCTGTCTTACCTCTACTTATAATTTAAGTCCCTGCGGCGCTCTTTCAGAACAAAAATATCATCATTTTCCGGTAAAAGTTCTCTTTATCTTCTTCAGTTTTAAAAGTCTCTCAGTCTCAGTGGAGCTCACTGCCAGGGAGGAAAGCCTTCCCTTATCAGTCCTGTTCCAGCTCTATGTTTAGAGTCTTTTTAGTGCTTTACTTGTTTAGCAAAACTCGCTAATAATACATCCATAACTTGTTTTGACTCTACTATTTGGGGATCACGAGCGGTGCACCTTGAGCGCCCCCTGCCTAGCGGCCAAGGAACTGCCGACCTCACAATCCCAGGGGAGGCCAAGCTTGCTGCGGCCTCACCGGCTTCGCTATGAAGCGCCACCAAGGATTTACATGAAAAATAGCAAAAAAGTCTGCGATTTTAAAGAAAATATGATCAAAAATTAGGAAATTAGATAAATAAAATACTTATTACAAATGACTGAGTAAATCAAAATTTATATTATGTTATTATATATTTTCTTTCTTTCCATGATAAGTGAGGCCTTTCTCTGGTTCATTTTGTCATTGGCATCCTTTTTTACACAGTGAGTGCACATTAGTCCAATGTTACCCTACAGTATCTGGAAGACTAAATAGATCTGATGAGCAACTTACAATAACTTCTTATAATGATGTAACGTGATAATATGTGTGATTGACCCTGACACCTCTCTTTCTCTCTCTCTCTCTCTGATCTAAGAATAGTTGCTGTGCTGTGATGGAGTTTACATTTTACCGTGTTAATAAATTAAGATTTAGAAGTATTTTAAGTGTCCACTCTCACTAATTTCCATTAACCTGACGTCAAGGTATTGTACAGTTGGTATACACATTCAGTACACAACAAAATGTGGTGGGCCAGTCTAATCCAAAATGCCAGGGCCGATTTTTTTGTCCCAGTACACCCCTGATGACATGTTTCATGATTTGGCGCTATATAAATAAAAACTGAAATGTATTGAACAAGAGTAAGTTTGTCAGTTTTCAAGCAGGATTTGTATATCTGTTCAACTTAAATATATAAGGAAACCAAAGAGTTAAGATCAGTTACTTACCAAGAGAAATTCCTTTGGGGTTTATTTGTGGTCTCTTGCTGCCCCCTGCTGGACAAGTTTGATCAAATATGATCAAACTTGATGATGATGGTATTTGATACCATGTCAACATGGTGTCAAAATTCAGATTTCAATCTAAAATGGCTTACTTCCTGTGATACTTGCACTATGACATTAATTGTAAATTCTGAGCGTCTTGCTGAGATCTACAACTGTACAAAATGTCATTACTCTACGATGAACTAAGTGAATAGCAAAGGGTCCTTTGAAAATTGCTTGGTGGCGCTATGGAGAAACTAATTCCTGCTCACTAAAGTTTGTTATGGATTCCTGTTGGGGGGTGGATAAGGATGCATCCAAATGAGTTTTAAGCAGCTTGGCCCAAAACTGTGGAATTCAGAGCCAAACGTATGACAGCAGCGTTTGAGGTGAATATGCCACGCCGCCACGCCCCCCTGCTCCATCGAATCCAGTTGGGCCTGAAATCCACAACACATCAACATGTGTTCTGTCTGTGGACACAGTTTCATGTTGATTAGCTTAAAGGGGTAACATAGCGACCGCTTACAACAAAACATGACACTTCCTGTTGTCAGGGGGCGTGGCCTAAGCAAGGTCATCATTTGACCATTGGATATTGTAGAAGACCCGATGATGATCAATCACAGAAAGTTTGGTGCCTCTGTGTGTTTCTGTGTAGGAGATATAACAGTTTTATGTTTTGTGGCGAGTAGGTGAACTTTGACCCCTGCTAACGCCCCTTCAACATGCTCAAAAAACTCACCGTTTTGATAACTTTTAATTGGCCATGCCTTATGATCAGACTGACCGAGTTTCAAGCCGCTCGCTCGAAATCCCTAGGAGGAGTTCGATCAAGTACCAATGCTGTAAACGTCAAAATTGAGGTCAAAATCAGACCTTCAATCTAAAATGGCCGACTTCCTGTGATATTTTCACTATGACATTAATTGTAAATTCTGAGCGTCTTGGTGAGCTCTACCACTGTACCAAATTTCATGTCTCTACAATGAAGTAAGTGAATAGCAAAGGGTCTTTTGAAATTGCTAGGTGGCGCCGTTGAGGCATTTTTGTTTTGATTTTTGTGACGACCTTAAATACAAAATTTTTTAAACAGTCTTCTTGCATCCGCCAAGTTTGGTGAGTTTTTGAGTATGATAAAGCCCCCAAAAGGCCCCTCTTTGGGGTGGCAGATTAATAATAATAATAATAATTAAAACCGCAAGCGGTGATGAGCGGCCCTCGCAGCAAAGCGCCGCTCCGGCCTTGGCCACCGCTGGGATTTGCGCACCGCCGGCCGCCCGCCACCGCAGATGCTGTCACGCATTTTGCCCCGCCCGTCCACTGGGCGATTTACACGAACGTGTTCGCAGCGCTCCCCCCACGACTCACAAAAATCTGGTGCAGATTCACCACAACGGACCGGTATAGCGCCCGCTTCACAGCAGACGCCGCACCAATCCGCCTGTCGATCTCCCGCTCCATCTTCCCCTCATTCGTGAACAAGACCCAAGATACTTGAACTTCTCCACTAGAAGCTGGACTTTCCTTTTTTAAAAAGCTTATAGTTAGAGTGGCTCATGTTACCCTGAGCTACCTCTATAGTTATGCTGCTATAGGTTTAGGCTACTGCAGGACATCAGGGTCTATTGTTCTTCAATTTTGAATGACTGTTGTAATTTCAGCTTTTAACTTTTGATTTTTCTTTTTTCTTCATAGTAGGCACACCTGGTCTGGCGTTCTGTTAGCTGTGGCTTCATCCAGGGAAGACAGATCACCCGCTACTACCATCTAATGTAGAACTTCTGTGCTTTTTTGTCTCTCTTGTTGTGTCTCTGCTCTGTCTTCTGTAACCCCCAGTCTGTCGAGGCAGATGACCGTTCATACTGAGCCCGGTTCTGCTGGAGGTTTTTCCTTCCCGTAAATGGGGAGTTTTTTTTCCTGCTGTCGCTTCATGCTTGCTCAGTAGGTAGGATTGCTGCAAAGCCATGGAACAATGCAGACGACTCTCCCTGTGGCTCTACGCTTCTTCAAGAGAGAATGCTACTTGTCAAGACTTGATGCAATGAACTGGTTCCCTTATATAGGAATTTTTGTGTATAATCTGACCCCAATCTGTATAATCTGATTGATTTTGACGTTGTAAAGTGCCTTGAGATGACATATTTCATGAATTGTCGCTATATAAATAACATTGAATTGCATCATCTCTTCAGACCAAATAAACTATCACATTTTTTGAGACAGTTATCTCATTTTAAAGATATAATCATCTAACAGTATTACTCTTAGCAAGTTTAAAGCTCCATAATAATTTTAGACCAGGTTTTAGTTCCACTCTTTTATTATGCACATCTAGGCTACCTATAAATATAAAGTATGGTATGCCAAAAAACATTTTCAACAAAAGGCAATTTTAGTAATGGCCTTGCGATTTTATATCTAAGCATTAAAAATGATAATATTTCACCAATTTTCACAGCAAGATGGAAATAACAACTATCCAACATTTTAAGATTTTGTAAAACTTTTTTCCTTTTTTACCTACCTTTTGAAATTAATACTTGTTTCTACTTCTCCAAAATTAAACTTCAAGAAAACTATTGTGCTGTCCTGGGGCCATATGCAGCTAGACAGCTAGGACAAAAGTTCCCCACAAAAGCTTCCTTTTCTTGCATTCTCTGAATAACCTTTGTTCCCAAATCTGGCTTTTAAACATTCTTTTGTAAAAAGACGAATATTTTTCCAAGGCAGAAGCGTGTAGAACAAATTCAACTTCAACATTAGCAGTTTCCCTAGCTTCATCGCTGAAAAGCAGCTTTTAACCGGAGCAAAATACGTCAAAGATCTTTTTTTAAGGTGAGAGCACTCACTATCTCACGTAATTCACATAGAGATCTAACAAAGTTGTGATGTCTCACTCTGATTAAATATGAACCCAAAACTTTTCTAACTGTTTTTGCCGTGGATTTCCTCTGACTAAGAATTATTATCTTATTATGTAATGTATTCACGACATGAATTGCCTGTAAAAGCCATGGACAATAAAACATGACACTTCCTGTTGTCAGGGGGCGTGGCCTAAGTGATGTCATCATTTGACCATTGGATATTGTAGAAGACCCGATGATGATCAATCACAGAAAGTTTGGTGGCCTCTGTGTGTTTTCTGTGTAGGATATATAGCAGTTTTTCTGTTGTCAGGGGGCGTGGCCTAAGTGATGTCATCATTTGTCCATTGGATATTGTAGAAGACCCGATGATGATCAATCACAGAAAGTTTGGTGCCGCTGTGTGTTTCTGTGTAGGAGATATAACAGTTTTTCCTGTTGTCAGGGGGCGTGGCCTAAGTGATGTCATCATTTGACTATTGGATATTGTAAGAAGACCCGATGATGATCAATCACAGAAAGTTTGGTGCCTCTGTGTGTTTCTGTGTAGGAGATAAAACAGTTTTTCCTGGTGTCAGGGGGCGTGGCCTAAGTGATGTCATCATTTGACCATTGGGATACTGTAGAAGACCCGATGATGATCAATCACAGAAAGTTTGGTGCCTCTGTGTGTTTCTGGTAGGAGATATAGCAGTTTTTTCCTGTTGTCAGGGGGCGTGGCCTAAGTGATGTCATCATTTGACTATTGGATAGTGTAGAAGACCCGATGATGATCAATCACAGAAAGTTTTGGTGCCTCTGTGGTTTCTGTGTAGGAGATATAACAGTTTTTCCTATTGTCAGGGGGCGTGGCCTAAGTGATGTCATCATTTGACCATTGGATGATTGTAGAAGACCCGATGATGATCAATCACAGAAAGTTTGGTGCCTCTGTGTGTTTCTGTGTAGGAGATAAAACAGTTTTATTTTTTGTGGCGAATAGGTGAACTTTGACCCCTGCTAACGCCCCTTCAAAATGCTCAAAACTCACCGTTTGATAACGTTTAATTGGCCATGCCTTATGATCAAGACTGACCGAGTTTCAAGCCGCTCGCTCGAAATCCCTAGGAGGAGTTAGATCAAATACCAATGCTGTAAACGTCAAAAATGGTTGTCAAAATCAGACATTCAGTCTAAAATGGCCGACTTCCTGTTGATACTTGTACTATGACATTTAATTGTAAATTCTGAGCGTCTTGGTGAGCTCTACAACTGTACCAAATCGCGTGTCTCTACGATGAAGTAAGTGAATAGCAAAGGGTCCTTTGAAAATTGCTAGGTGGCGCCGTTGGGCATTAGATCACGCCCACCAAAGTTTTGTTATGGATTCCTGTTGTGGGCTAGATAAGGATGCATCCAAGTGAGTTTAAAGCAGCTCGGCCCAAAAATGTGGAATTCAGAGCCAACGTATGGCCGGCGGCCGTTTTGAGGTGACTTCACCACGCCGCCACGCTCCCCTGCTCCATCGAATCCACTTGGGGCTGGAATCCACAACACCACAACATGTCTTCTTTCTCTGGACACAGTTTCATATTGATTTTTCAGAGTGGTAACATAGCGACCGTTTTACAGCAAAACATGACACTTCCTGTTGTCGGGGGCGTGGCCTAGCATCAGCACTCATCATTTGACCATTGGATATTGTAGAAGACCCGATGATGATCAATCACAGAAAGTTTGGTGGCCTCTGTGTGTTTCTGTGTAGGAGATATAACAGTTTTATGTTTTGTGGCGAGTAGGTGACTTGACCCTGCTAACGCCCCTGCAACATGCTCAAAACTCACCGTTTTGATAACTTTACGGCCATGCTTTGATCAGACTGACCGAGTTTCAAGCCGCTCGCTCGAAATCCCTAGAGTAGTTCGAATCAAGTACCAATGCTGTAAACCGTCAAAATTGAGTCAAAAATCAGACCTTCAATCTAAAATGGCCGACTTCCCTGTGATATTTTCACTATGACATTAATTGTAAATTTGAGCGTCTTGGGGAGCTCTCCACTGTACCAAATTTCATGTCTCTACGATGAAGTAAGTGAATAGCAAAGGGTCTTTTGAAATGTGGAATTCAGAGCAAACGTATGTGCAGCGGCGTTTTGAGGTGTGACTTCACCACGGCCTCACCTCCCCTGCTCATCGAATCCACTTGGGGCTGGAATCCACAACACAACAACATGTCTTCTTGTCTCTGGACACAGTTCATATTGATTAGTCAGAGGGGTAACATAGCGAACCGTTTCAGCAAACATGACACTCATCCTGTTGTCAGGGGGCTGGCCTAAGCATAGTCATCATTTGACCATTGGATATGTAGAAGACCCGATATTATCAATCACAGAAGTTTTGGTGCCTCTGTGTGTTTTCTGTTTAGGATATATACAGTTTTATGTTTTGTGGCGAGTAGGTGAACTTTGACCCCTGCTAACCCCCTTCAACATGCTCAAAAACTCACCGTTTTGATAACTTTTAATTGGCCATGCCTTATGATCAGACTGACCGAGTTTCAAGCCGCCTCGCTCGAATCCCTAGGAGGAGTTCGATCAAGTACCAATGCTGTAAACGTCAAAATTGAGGTCAAAATCAGACCTTCAATCTAAAATGGGCCGACTTCCTGTGATATTTTCACTATGACATTAATTGTAAATTCTGAGCGTCTTGGTGAGCTCTAACCACTGTACCAACTTTCATGTCCCTACGATGAAGTAAGTGAATAGCAAAAGGAAGGGTCTTTTGCAAATTGCTAGTTGGCGCCGTTGAGGCATTTTTGTTTTGATTTTTGTGACGACCTTAAATACAAAATTTTTAAACAGTCTTCTTGCATCCGCCAATTTTGGGTGATTTTGGAGTATGGATAAAGCCCCCAAAAGGCCCCTCTTTGGGGTGGACAATTAATAATAATATTAACAACAACAGATAACAAGGCCTTCGCAGCGCTTCGCTGCTTCGGGCCTAATAATAACAACAACACAACAACCTGTTTTTTGTCTTAAAAAAAAAAAAATAACACAATGGCACAATTTTCTCTCCCTTAGATATTATTATTCATATCGTCGTTAAACTGATATGACAATAAAATCACACCTGAATCGACCCTGAAGAGTTTTTTATTGCGTCTCCGTGGAATCCACAGCAGCATAGTCTCCATTTACGCAACACAGAGAGCCGCCGGCTCAGGTGTTTTCATATTTCCGCCTTCTTCCGAGGAGGCTAGACACACACACACAAAAAGAAATTTAACAAGCGGTGATGTAGCGGCCCTCGCAGCAAA